>NC_082668.1:54889207-55167571 GCF_025265405.1 Mesoplodon densirostris
TCTATTTAGATCTTCTACCCATTTTTGTATTGGGTTGTTTGTTTTATATATATTAAGCTGCATGAGCTGTTTATATATATTGGAGATTAAACCTTTGTCCATTGATTCCTTTGCAAATATTTTCTCCCATTCTGAGGGTTGCCTTTTTCCATTCCCGTATTTTAGAAAAAAAATAAAGAAAAAGAAGCAGAACAGAAATGTGCGTAAAACATGCCTCTGGAAACTGTCGTTTTGAAATATGGACGTCTTTTGAATTTTTTGGTCGATATACGACCCCAGGATTTGTTTTCAGGGCCGGTGTCATTTACAGGCCTGCCAATTACTTTGAATATCTACTGACTATTAGCGCTGGGATTACAGCTGCTGTTGTGTGAAACGGCCACAAGGTGGCAGTATTTCTCCTTTACCAAATCTGGTTACTAGGGCAACAGAGCCTCAGTGGAAGTCGTGTTCTAGGTTGTAATTTAGAATGGAATGTGCCAGGAAAATGCCCCTTATGTTTGTCTCACGGCTTCTTGTTCATTTCTTTAATTTAATTTTTATTTTTTATCACAGCCAGTTTTTGATTACAATGTTTGGGTTGTTTTAGGTGTGCAAGATGTGGTTCTTTTACACATATACATATGTCTGTTCTTCCTGGGATCCTTTTCCCATGTACGTTACGACAGAATGCTGAGTAGTCTTCTCTTGGTATTCCGTAGGTGTTTGGTGATTCTATATTTCACCTGTGTTTGTATATGTCTGTTAACCCCAATATCCTAATGTATCCAATCCTCACACCTTTCCATTGGCGAAACATAAGTTTGTTTAATGAATCTGTGATTGCCCTTCTCTGTGGAAATATCTTCACTGGTATCAAGTTTTAGGTAACACCTATAAGTGATATCATACGATATGTGTCTTTCTCTTTCTGACTTACTACAAGTCACGTGATTACCTCTAGACTCATCTACGGTGCTGCAAATGGCATTGTGTCCTTTTTTTCCTTGGCTACTATTCTGTCTGTACATGTACCAGTTCGTCTTTGTCCACTCATCTGTTGATGGACTTTTTGGTTGCTTCCATGTCATGGCTATTGTAATGCTGCGGCAATGCACATTTGCCTGCCTGTGTCTTTCCAATTCTGTCTTCTTAGGGTATAGGCCCAGGAGTGGGCCTGCTGGATCATATGGTAGCAAAATGTTTACCTTGTGGAGGCACCTCCATTCTGTTCTCATTAGTGTCTCTTACCAGGATACGTCCCACTTAAAGTTGAAGTTATGGTCTTCTCCACAACACCTTCAGCGTTTATTGTTTGTAGTATTTTTGCTGACGTTTATTCTGACTAGTGTGAGCTGATACCACTTTGTGGTTGGATTTGCATGCGTCTCATAATCCCTTGAAATTGAGCCTTCTCGCATGTCCTTTTTTTCTTCAAACTGTGAGTACAGCTTACCTCTTCAAATTGTTTTCGTGAAGTGTGTGTGACATTTAGAAATATTTTGGCCATTACCTCCCTCAAGATATTTTGAGGTCAGGTTTCATTGACAGCCCTCCAGTATTGGTGCATATGAAGTGACCCTAAGTACAGGTTTTAAAGCTGCTGTTGCAGGTAATGCCCAGAGGGCGGCAGCATTTCTGCTTTTCCCAATCTGGTAACTAGGGAAACAGACCATCCTGGCAGTGGTGTTCCTCGGTTATATACTAGAGTGGAATGTGCCCCCAAAAGCTGATGTTTCCTTACTTATGTTTGCTTTATGAATTGAATTTATATTTTTCTTATTGGAGTCATATTCCATTGTGTACATGGACCACTTCTTCTTTGTGCATTCCTCTGTTGATGGACATTTTCGTAGCTTCCAAATATTGGCTATGTTAAATGTTCTGTAGTACAGGATTGCCAGCCTGTGTCTTTTTTTTTTGGGTCTACGTGGGCCTCTCGTTGCCGTGGACCCTCCCATTGCAGAGCACAGGCTCCGGACACGCAGGCCCAGCAGCCATAGCTCACGGGACCCGCGGCTCCACGGCATGTGGGATCTTCCGGAACCGGGGCATGAACCCGTGTCCCCTGCATTGGCAGGCGGACTCTGAACCACTGCGCCACCAGTGAAGCCCAGCCTGTGTCTTTTTGATTCTCATCCCCTCAGGCGATAGGCCCAGCAGTGGGTATGCTTGATTGAATGGTAGCTCAGTATTTACCTTTCCAAGGCACCTCATTTTTGTTTTCATTACTGGCTCTTACAATGTCCCACGTTGAACCGAGGGTAGGCATTTCTCCCAAACCCCTTCAGCGTTTATTGTTTGCAGGATTTTTGCTGATGGCCATTCTGACTGGTGTGAGCTGATAGGTTTTTGTAATTTGGATTTGCATATCTTTAATTATTCCTAACGTTCAGCCTTTTTCCATGCCTTTTTAAATTTCTTGTACAGAAAAACAGAAAAAAAAACGGAGAGTACAATTAACCTCTTGAAATAGTCTTCTTGGATGGTTGCCCTCTTTTGAATTTTTTGGTCAATTTTCGACCCCAGGATTGTTTTTGAGGGCAGGTGTCATTCACAGGCCTGCAATGAGTGTGAATATTTAGTGACCATTAGCACTGGGTTTAAAGCTGCTGTTGTGGGAAATGGCCACAAGGTGGCGTTAGTTCTCCATTCCCAAATCTGGTTACTAGGGCAGCAGAGCCTTTCTGGGACCAACGGAATACAGAAGAAGGCATCATTGAAGTCTAATACAGAAAACCATGTCATGGTGGATGGTAGAATGACCAGCAGGGTGTAGGAATTAGGAACTACTGGATGTATATCCTCAGTGACTTCACTGACTGTCCTGACATCCTTTACCAGGTCCCCAGCAGCCCACGGGGCTGACGTGGTCAGGGCAATGCCAGGTTATGGAGCTCACCTGCGCAACTACCCAGCAGCCCATGGGGCTCTCGTGGTCAGGCCCCTCCCAGGATATGGGGCTCACCTGGGCAGGTCCCCAGCAGCCCACGGGGCTCTCATGGTCAGGCCCCTCCCAGGTTATGGAGCTCACCTGCGCAACTACCCAGCAGCGCATGGGGCTCTCGTGATCAGGTCCCTCCCAGGATACGTAGCTCCCGTGGGCAGGTAGGACAGCAGGGCTGGGAACACAGGAATCGTGCACATAGCCCTCATTTCACAGCATCCCAGATGGCCTGTCTCTCAGAGCTGACACAGAGCACCTCAGAGCAGGACTTGAACTAACAAACAGCATCTCCGACAGGTCTGTGACCCTGGGCGTCACTCTGTGCGGCCTCCCTCTGCCTGGTCTTCCAGAGACTTCCACTGCAGACGGGGCACCAGGCCTCTGTCTCCACCCATCACCCCTCCTCTCCCTGACTCCTGGGTTCCTCTCATTAAGAGAGTGTCTTCTTGAAGTTGTCTCCCACTCATGGGCCAGATAAAATGATTAGAAAACAAGCCGGAGCTGCAGCCCCTTGTCTATCCTGACTCTTAGGAGCCCACACCTGTTCCTTGGACCTGGCCAGTTCAGCGAGGTCCATTTTCTGCAATGTGAGCCCCTGAGGTTTGAGGATTGGCTGAGCTGGGCAGCCTGACCCCTGCCGGCCAGCCCTGCCCAGGTGTGCCTGTGTTGAGGTCAATATAAACACCACTCCAGGCAGCAAGAGGCACTGCAGGTATGCCTGACGCCATATTCTCTGTCCCGTCAGCAGTCTCGGGGCTGTGCTGGTGGGAGGGTGTGAGGGGCCACGGCTTTGTGGGTGGTCCGGTGTGAGTGGGGCTCTTCTGGAGATTCTGCAGGAGTTGCCAGGCTGCCACCTGCTAAAGAAGAGGATGTGTCACCCATACCTTCGGCTGGAATTTCTCCCCGGGCAGAGGTGAGGAAGGAAAAAAGCAGTGGGGGCCGGGACAGGAGGGCTATCTCAGGCAGGGAAATGGAAAGCTTCCAGAAGAGCGCCCGGGGCCAGGAGCATCCTGGCTGGCCTGCAGGCACCAAGTCGGCCTGCGTGCTGTCGCTGGTGTGGCTCCACGGCCCTTCCTCTAGGCTTTCGAGTCCTTGTACATATTCAGGTGTTTTACCTGGGAAGGGTGGGAACAGTTCAGCAGCAGCTGGCCTGGGGCTCATCTCACGTTTACTCACAGACCCCTCGGCATGGTCCCCCAGCTTTGCAATGAGGACGTTCCTTGTGGGGGGCCTGCTGGCTGCATGGGAGATGATTCCCCACCTCTGACGAACTTCAGAATTGTTTACCACTGGAGCAAGTGCCCTGATAGCGTTTTCCTCTGTATAACTGGTGCATTCTGGTTTTTTTTTCTTTTTTGGTTCAAGGTAGATTTCATTTCTCTTTCATGTATTTACAGATATAAGCATGGAAATAATTCATTCATATAAATATATCTGTGTGAAGGGAGGAACTTTTTTCTGCTTTATTTTTAAATTTTATTTTTTTAATCTTGAAATTTAATTTTATTTATTTTTTTATACAGCAGGTTATTATTAGTTATCTATTTTATACATATACATGTATACAGGTCAATCCCAATCTCCCAACTCATCCCACCACCACCAACCCGTGGCTTCCCCCCCTTGGTGTCCATACGTTTGTTCCCTACCTCTGTGTCTCTGTTTCTGCCCTGCAAACCGGTTCATCTCTACCATTTTTCTAGGTTCCACATATATGCATTAATATACAGTATATGTTTTTCTCTTTCTGACTTACTTCACTCTGTATGACAGTCTCTAGATCCATCGACATCTCAACAAATGACCCAGTTTCATTCCTTTGTATGGCTGAGTAGTATTCCATTTTATATATGTACCACATCTTTATCCATTCGTCTGTCTGTGGGCATTTAGGTTGCTTCCATTACGTGGTTATTGTAAATAGTGCTGCAATGAACATTGCGGTGAATGTGTCTTTTGGATTTATGGTTTTCTCTGGGTATATGCCCGGAAGTGGGATTGCTGGATCATATGCTAATTCTATTTTGAGTTTTCAAAGGAACCTCCATACTGCTCTCCATAGTGACTGTATCAATTTACATTCCCACCAATGGTGGAAGAGGGTTCCTTTTGTCCACACCCTCCCCAGCATTTGTTGTTTGTAGATTTTCTGATGATGCCCATTCTAACAGGTGAGGTGATATCTCACTGTAGTTTTGATTTGCATTTCTCTAATAATTAGTCATGTTGAGCAGCTTTTCATGTGTGTCTTGTCCATCTCTGCATCTTCTTTGAAGAAATGTCTATTTAGATCTTCTACCCATTTTTGTATTGGGTTGTTTGTTTTATATATATTAAGCTGCATGAGCTGTTTATATATATTGGAGATTAAACCTTTGTCCATTGATTCCTTTGCAAATATTTTCTCCCATTCTGAGGGTTGCCTTTTTCCATTCCCGTATTTTAGAAAAAAAATAAAGAAAAAGAAGCAGAACAGAAATGTGCGTAAAACATGCCTCTGGAAACTGTCGTTTTGAAATATGGACGTCTTTTGAATTTTTTGGTCGATATACGACCCCAGGATTTGTTTTCAGGGCCGGTGTCATTTACAGGCCTGCCAATTACTTTGAATATCTACTGACTATTAGCGCTGGGATTACAGCTGCTGTTGTGTGAAACGGCCACAAGGTGGCAGTATTTCTCCTTTACCAAATCTGGTTACTAGGGCAACAGAGCCTCAGTGGAAGTCGTGTTCTAGGTTGTAATTTAGAATGGAATGTGCCAGGAAAATGCCCCTTATGTTTGTCTCACGGCTTCTTGTTCATTTCTTTAATTTAATTTTTATTTTTTATCACAGCCAGTTTTTGATTACAATGTTTGGGTTGTTTTAGGTGTGCAAGATGTGGTTCTTTTACACATATACATATGTCTGTTCTTCCTGGGATCCTTTTCCCATGTACGTTACGACAGAATGCTGAGTAGTCTTCTCTTGGTATTCCGTAGGTGTTTGGTGATTCTATATTTCACCTGTGTTTGTATATGTCTGTTAACCCCAATATCCTAATGTATCCAATCCTCACACCTTTCCATTGGCGAAACATAAGTTTGTTTAATGAATCTGTGATTGCCCTTCTCTGTGGAAATATCTTCACTGGTATCAAGTTTTAGGTAACACCTATAAGTGATATCATACGATATGTGTCTTTCTCTTTCTGACTTACTACAAGTCACGTGATTACCTCTAGACTCATCTACGGTGCTGCAAATGGCATTGTGTCCTTTTTTTCCTTGGCTACTATTCTGTCTGTACATGTACCAGTTCGTCTTTGTCCACTCATCTGTTGATGGACTTTTTGGTTGCTTCCATGTCATGGCTATTGTAATGCTGCGGCAATGCACATTTGCCTGCCTGTGTCTTTCCAATTCTGTCTTCTTAGGGTATAGGCCCAGGAGTGGGCCCGCTGGATCATATGGTAGCAAAATGTTTACCTTGTGGAGGCACCTCCATTCTGTTCTCATTAGTGTCTCTTACCAGGATACGTCCCACTTAAAGTTGAAGTTATGGTCTTCTCCACAACACCTTCAGCGTTTATTGTTTGTAGTATTTTTGCTGACGTTTATTCTGACTAGTGTGAGCTGATACCACTTTGTGGTTGGATTTGCATGCGTCTCATAATCCCTTGAAATTGAGCCTTCTCGCATGTCCTTTTTTTCTTCAAACTGTGAGTACAGCTTACCTCTTCAAATTGTTTTCGTGAAGTGTGTGTGACATTTAGAAATATTTTGGCCATTACCTCCCTCAAGACATTTTGAGGTCAGGTTTCATTGACAGCCCTCCAGTATTGGTGCATATGAAGTGACCCTAAGTACAGGTTTTAAAGCTGCTGTTGCAGGTAATGCCCAGAGGGCGGCAGCATTTCTGCTTTTCCCAATCTGGTAACTAGGGAAACAGACCATCGTGGCAGTGGTGTTCCTCGGTTATATACTAGAGTGGAATGTGCCCCCAAAAGCTGATGTCTCCTTACTTATGTTTGCTTTATGAATTGAATTTATATTTTTCTTATTGGAGTCATATTCCATTGTGTACATGGACCACTTCTTCTTTGTGCATTCCTCTGTTGATGGACATTTTCGTAGCTTCCAAGTATTGGCTATGTTAAATGTTCTGTAGTACAGGATTGCCAGCCTGTGTCTTTTTTTTTGGCTCTACGTGGGCCTCTCGTTGCCGTGGACCCTCCCATTGCAGAGCACAGGCTCCGGACACGCAGGCCCAGCAGCCATAGCTCACGGGACCCGCGGCTCCACGGCATGTGGGATCTTCCGGAACCGGGGCATGAACCCGTGTCCCCTGCATTGGCAGGCGGACTCTGAACCACTGCGCCACCAGTGAAGCCCAGCCTGTGTCTTTTTGATTCTCATCCCCTCAGGCGATAGGCCCAGCAGTGGGTATGCTTGATTGGATGGTAGCTCAGTATTTACCTTTCCAAGGCACCTCATTTTTGTTTTCATTACTGGCTCTTACAATGTCCCACGTTGAACCGAGGGTAGGCATTTCTCCCAAACCCCTTCAGCGTTTATTGTTTGCAGGATTTTTGCTGATGGCCATTCTGACTGGTGTGAGCTGATAGGTTTTTGTAATTTGGATTTGCATATCTTTAATTATTGCTAACGTTCAGCCTTTTTCCATGCCTTTTTAAATTTCTTGTACAGAAAAACAGAAAAAAAAACGGAGAGTACAATTAACCTCTTGAAATAGTCTTCTTGGATGGTTGCCCTCTTTTGAATTTTTTGGTCAATTTTCGACCCCAGGATTGTTTTTGAGGGCAGGTGTCATTCACAGGCCTGCAATGAGTGTGAATATTTAGTGACCATTAGCACTGGGTTTAAAGCTGCTGTTGTGGGAAATGGCCACAAGGTGGCGTTAGTTCTCCATTCCCAAATCTGGTTACTAGGGCAGCAGAGCCTTTCTGGGACCAACGGAATACAGAAGAAGGCATCATTGAAGTCTAATACAGAAAACCATGTCATGGTGGATGGTAGAATGACCAGCAGGGTGTAGGAATTAGGAACTACTGGATGTATATCCTCAGTGACTTCACTGACTGTCCTGACATCCTTTACCAGGTCCCCAGCAGCCCACGGGGCTGACGTGGTCAGGGCAATGCCAGGTTATGGAGCTCACCTGCGCAACTACCCAGCAGCCCATGGGGCTCTCGTGGTCAGGCCCCTCCCAGGATATGGGGCTCACCTGGGCAGGTCCCCAGCAGCCCACGGGGCTCTCATGGTCAGGCCCCTCCCAGGTTATGGAGCTCACCTGTGCAACTACCCAGCAGCGCATGGGGCTCTCGTGATCAGGTCCCTCCCAGGATACGTAGCTCCCGTGGGCAGGTAGGACAGCAGGGCTGGGAACACAGGAATCGTGCACATAGCCCTCATTTCACAGCATCCCAGATGGCCTGTCTCTCAGAGCTGACACAGAGCACCTCAGAGCAGGACTTGAACTAACAAACAGCATCTCCGACAGGTCTGTGACCCTGGGCGTCACTCTGTGCGGCCTCCCTCTGCCTGGTCTTCCAGAGACTTCCACTGCAGACGGGGACCAGGCCTCTGTCTCCACCCATCACCCCTCCTCTCCCTGACTCCTGGGTTCCTCTCATTAAGAGAGTGTCTTCTTGAAGTTGTCTCCCACTCATGGGCCAGATAAAATGATTAGAAAACAAGCCGGAGCTGCAGCCCCTTGTCTATCCTGACTCTTAGGAGCCCACACCTGTTCCTTGGACCTGGCCAGTTCAGCGAGGTCCATTTTCTGCAATGTGAGCCCCTGAGGTTTGAGGATTGGCTGAGCTGGGCAGCCTGACCCCTGCCGGCCAGCCCTGCCCAGGTGTGCCTGTGTTGAGGTCAATATAAACACCACTCCAGGCAGCAAGAGGCACTGCAGGTATGCCTGACGCCATATTCTCTGTCCCGTCAGCAGTCTCGGGGCTGTGCTGGTGGGAGGGTGTGAGGGGCCACGGCTTTGTGGGTGGTCCGGTGTGAGTGGGGCTCTGCTGGAGATTCTGAAGGAGTTGCCAGGCTGCCACCTGCTAAAGAAGAGGATGTGTCACCCATACCTTCGGCTGGAATTTCTCCCCGGGCAGAGGTGAGGAAGGAAAAAAGCAGTGGGGGCCGGTAAAGGAGGGCTATCTCAGGCAGGGAAATGGAAAGCTTCCAGAAGAGCGCCCGGGGCCAGGAGCATCCTGGCTGGCCTGCAGGCACCAAGTCGGCCTGCGTGCTGTCGCTGGTGTGGCTCCACGGCCCTTCCTCTAGGCTTTCGAGTCCTTGTACATATTCAGGTGTTTTACCTGGGAAGGGTGGGAACAGTTCAGCAGCAGCTGGCCTGGGGCTCATCTCACGTTTACTCACAGACCCCTCGGCATGGTCCCCCAGCTTTGCAATGAGGACGTTCCTTGTGGGGGGCCTGCTGGCTGCATGGGAGATGATTCCCCACCTCTGACGAACTTCAGAATTGTTTACCACTGGAGCAAGTGCCCTGATAGCGTTTTCCTCTGTATAACTGGTGCATTCTGGTTTTTTTTTTCTTTTTTGGTTCAAGGTAGATTTCATTTCTCTTTCATGTATTTACAGATATAAGCATGGAAATAATTCATTCATATAAATATATCTGTGTGAAGGGAGGAACTTTTTTCTGCTTTATTTTTAAATTTTATTTTTTTAATCTTGAAATTTAATTTTATTTATTTTTTTATACAGCAGGTTATTATTAGTTATCTATTTTATACATATACATGTATACAGGTCAATCCCAATCTCCCAACTCATCCCACCACCACCAACCCGTGGCTTCCCCCCCTTGGTGTCCATACGTTTGTTCTCTACCTCTGTGTCTCTGTTTCTGCCCTGCAAACCGGTTCATCTCTACCATTTTTCTAGGTTCCACATATATGCATTAATATACAGTATATGTTTTTCTCTTTCTGACTTACTTCACTCTGTATGACAGTCTCTAGATCCATCGACGTCTCAACAAATGACCCAGTTTCATTCCTTTGTATGGCTGAGTAGTATTCCATTTTATATATGTACCACATCTTTATCCATTCGTCTGTCTGTGGGCATTTAGGTTGCTTCCATTACGTGGTTATTGTAAATAGTGCTGCAATGAACATTGCGGTGAATGTGTCTTTTGGATTTATGGTTTTCTCTGGGTATATGCCCGGAAGTGGGATTGCTGGATCATATGCTAATTCTATTTTGAGTTTTCAAAGGAACCTCCATACTGCTCTCCATAGTGACTGTATCAATTTACATTCCCACCAATGGTGGAAGAGGGTTCCTTTTGTCCACACCCTCCCCAGCATTTGTTGTTTGTAGATTTTCTGATGATGCCCATTCTAACAGGTGAGGTGATATCTCACTGTAGTTTTGATTTGCATTTCTCTAATAATTAGTCATGTTGAGCAGCTTTTCATGTGTGTCTTGTCCATCTCTGCATCTTCTTTGAAGAAATGTCTATTTAGATCTTCTACCCATTTTTGTATTGGGTTGTTTGTTTTATATATATTAAGCTGCATGAGCTGTTTATATATATTGGAGATTAAACCTTTGTCCATTGATTCCTTTGCAAATATTTTCTCCCATTCTGAGGGTTGCCTTTTTCCATTCCCGTATTTTAGAAAAAAAATAAAGAAAAAGAAGCAGAACAGAAATGTGCGTAAAACATGCCTCTGGAAACTGTCGTTTTGAAATATGGACGTCTTTTGAATTTTTTGGTCGATATACGACCCCAGGATTTGTTTTCAGGGCCGGTGTCATTTACAGGCCTGCCAATTACTTTGAATATCTACTGACTATTAGCGCTGGGATTACAGCTGCTGTTGTGTGAAACGGCCACAAGGTGGCAGTATTTCTCCTTTACCAAATCTGGTTACTAGGGCAACAGAGCCTCAGTGGAAGTCGTGTTCTAGGTTGTAATTTAGAATGGAATGTGCCAGGAAAATGCCCCTTATGTTTGTCTCACGGCTTCTTGTTCATTTCTTTAATTTAATTTTTATTTTTTATCACAGCCAGTTTTTGATTACAATGTTTGGGTTGTTTTAGGTGTGCAAGATGTGGTTCTTTTACACATATACATATGTCTGTTCTTCCTGGGATCCTTTTCCCATGTACGTTACGACAGAATGCTGAGTAGTCTTCTCTTGGTATTCCGTAGGTGTTTGGTGATTCTATATTTCACCTGTGTTTGTATATGTCTGTTAACCCCAATATCCTAATGTATCCAATCCTCACACCTTTCCATTGGCGAAACATAAGTTTGTTTAATGAATCTGTGATTGCCCTTCTCTGTGGAAATATCTTCACTGGTATCAAGTTTTAGGTAACACCTATAAGTGATATCATACGATATGTGTCTTTCTCTTTCTGACTTACTACAAGTCACGTGATTACCTCTAGACTCATCTACGGTGCTGCAAATGGCATTGTGTCCTTTTTTTCCTTGGCTACTATTCTGTCTGTACATGTACCAGTTCGTCTTTGTCCACTCATCTGTTGATGGACTTTTTGGTTGCTTCCATGTCATGGCTATTGTAATGCTGCGGCAATGCACATTTGCCTGCCTGTGTCTTTCCAATTCTGTCTTCTTAGGGTATAGGCCCAGGAGTGGGCCCGCTGGATCATATGGTAGCAAAATGTTTACCTTGTGGAGGCACCTCCATTCTGTTCTCATTAGTGTCTCTTACCAGGATACGTCCCACTTAAAGTTGAAGTTATGGTCTTCTCCACAACACCTTCAGCGTTTATTGTTTGTAGTATTTTTGCTGACGTTTATTCTGACTAGTGTGAGCTGATACCACTTTGTGGTTGGATTTGCATGCGTCTCATAATCCCTTGAAATTGAGCCTTCTCGCATGTCCTTTTTTTCTTCAAACTGTGAGTACAGCTTACCTCTTCAAATTGTTTTCGTGAAGTGTGTGTGACATTTAGAAATATTTTGGCCATTACCTCCCTCAAGACATTTTGAGGTCAGGTTTCATTGACAGCCCTCCAGTATTGGTGCATATGAAGTGACCCTAAGTACAGGTTTTAAAGCTGCTGTTGCAGGTAATGCCCAGAGGGCGGCAGCATTTCTGCTTTTCCCAATCTGGTAACTAGGGAAACAGACCATCGTGGCAGTGGTGTTCCTCGGTTATATACTAGAGTGGAATGTGCCCCCAAAAGCTGATGTCTCCTTACTTATGTTTGCTTTATGAATTGAATTTATATTTTTCTTATTGGAGTCATATTCCATTGTGTACATGGACCACTTCTTCTTTGTGCATTCCTCTGTTGATGGACATTTTCGTAGCTTCCAAGTATTGGCTATGTTAAATGTTCTGTAGTACAGGATTGCCAGCCTGTGTCTTTTTTTTTGGCTCTACGTGGGCCTCTCGTTGCCGTGGACCCTCCCATTGCAGAGCACAGGCTCTGGACACGCAGGCCCAGCAGCCATAGCTCACGGGACCCGCGGCTCCACGGCATGTGGGATCTTCCGGAACCGGGGCATGAACCCGTGTCCCCTGCATTGGCAGGCGGACTCTGAACCACTGCGCCACCAGTGAAGCCCAGCCTGTGTCTTTTTGATTCTCATCCCCTCAGGCGATAGGCCCAGCAGTGGGTATGCTTGATTGGATGGTAGCTCAGTATTTACCTTTCCAAGGCACCTCATTTTTGTTTTCATTACTGGCTCTTACAATGTCCCACGTTGAACCGAGGGTAGGCATTTCTCCCAAACCCCTTCAGCGTTTATTGTTTGCAGGATTTTTGCTGATGGCCATTCTGACTGGTGTGAGCTGATAGGTTTTTGTAATTTGGATTTGCATATCTTTAATTATTGCTAACGTTCAGCCTTTTTCCATGCCTTTTTAAATTTCTTGTACAGAAAAACAGAAAAAAAAACGGAGAGTACAATTAACCTCTTGAAATAGTCTTCTTGGATGGTTGCCCTCTTTTGAATTTTTTGGTCAATTTTCGACCCCAGGATTGTTTTTGAGGGCAGGTGTCATTCACAGGCCTGCAATGAGTGTGAATATTTAGTGACCATTAGCACTGGGTTTAAAGCTGCTGTTGTGGGAAATGGCCACAAGGTGGCGTTAGTTCTCCATTCCCAAATCTGGTTACTAGGGCAGCAGAGCCTTTCTGGGACCAACGGAATACAGAAGAAGGCATCATTGAAGTCTAATACAGAAAACCATGTCATGGTGGATGGTAGAATGACCAGCAGGGTGTAGGAATTAGGAACTACTGGATGTATATCCTCAGTGACTTCACTGACTGTCCTGACATCCTTTACCAGGTCCCCAGCAGCCCACGGGGCTGACGTGGTCAGGGCAATGCCAGGTTATGGAGCTCACCTGCGCAACTACCCAGCAGCCCATGGGGCTCTCGTGGTCAGGCCCCTCCCAGGATATGGGGCTCACCTGGGCAGGTCCCCAGCAGCCCACGGGGCTCTCATGGTCAGGCCCCTCCCAGGTTATGGAGCTCACCTGTGCAACTACCCAGCAGCGCATGGGGCTCTCGTGATCAGGTCCCTCCCAGGATACGTAGCTCCCGTGGGCAGGTAGGACAGCAGGGCTGGGAACACAGGAATCGTGCACATAGCCCTCATTTCACAGCATCCCAGATGGCCTGTCTCTCAGAGCTGACACAGAGCACCTCAGAGCAGGACTTGAACTAACAAACAGCATCTCCGACAGGTCTGTGACCCTGGGCGTCACTCTGTGCGGCCTCCCTCTGCCTGGTCTTCCAGAGACTTCCACTGCAGACGGGGACCAGGCCTCTGTCTCCACCCATCACCCCTCCTCTCCCTGACTCCTGGGTTCCTCTCATTAAGAGAGTGTCTTCTTGAAGTTGTCTCCCACTCATGGGCCAGATAAAATGATTAGAAAACAAGCCGGAGCTGCAGCCCCTTGTCTATCCTGACTCTTAGGAGCCCACACCTGTTCCTTGGACCTGGCCAGTTCAGCGAGGTCCATTTTCTGCAATGTGAGCCCCTGAGGTTTGAGGATTGGCTGAGCTGGGCAGCCTGACCCCTGCCGGCCAGCCCTGCCCAGGTGTGCCTGTGTTGAGGTCAATATAAACACCACTCCAGGCAGCAAGAGGCACTGCAGGTATGCCTGACGCCATATTCTCTGTCCCGTCAGCAGTCTCGGGGCTGTGCTGGTGGGAGGGTGTGAGGGGCCACGGCTTTGTGGGTGGTCCGGTGTGAGTGGGGCTCTGCTGGAGATTCTGCAGGAGTTGCCAGGCTGCCACCTGCTAAAGAAGAGGATGTGTCACCCATACCTTCGGCTGGAATTTCTCCCCGGGCAGAGGTGAGGAAGGAAAAAAGCAGTGGGGGCCGGTAAAGGAGGGCTATCTCAGGCAGGGAAATGGAAAGCTTCCAGAAGAGCGCCCGGGGCCAGGAGCATCCTGGCTGGCCTGCAGGCACCAAGTCGGCCTGCGTGCTGTCGCTGGTGTGGCTCCACGGCCCTTCCTCTAGGCTTTCGAGTCCTTGTACATATTCAGGTGTTTTACCTGGGAAGGGTGGGAACAGTTCAGCAGCAGCTGGCCTGGGGCTCATCTCACGTTTACTCACAGACCCCTCGGCATGGTCCCCCAGCTTTGCAATGAGGACGTTCCTTGTGGGGGGCCTGCTGGCTGCATGGGAGATGATTCCCCACCTCTGACGAACTTCAGAATTGTTTACCACTGGAGCAAGTGCCCTGATAGCGTTTTCCTCTGTATAACTGGTGCATTCTGGTTTTTTTTTTCTTTTTTGGTTCAAGGTAGATTTCATTTCTCTTTCATGTATTTACAGATATAAGCATGGAAATAATTCATTCATATAAATATATCTGTGTGAAGGGAGGAACTTTTTTCTGCTTTATTTTTAAATTTTATTTTTTTAATCTTGAAATTTAATTTTATTTATTTTTTTATACAGCAGGTTATTATTAGTTATCTATTTTATACATATACATGTATACAGGTCAATCCCAATCTCCCAACTCATCCCACCACCACCAACCCGTGGCTTCCCCCCCTTGGTGTCCATACGTTTGTTCTCTACCTCTGTGTCTCTGTTTCTGCCCTGCAAACCGGTTCATCTCTACCATTTTTCTAGGTTCCACATATATGCATTAATATACAGTATATGTTTTTCTCTTTCTGACTTACTTCACTCTGTATGACAGTCTCTAGATCCATCGACGTCTCAACAAATGACCCAGTTTCATTCCTTTGTATGGCTGAGTAGTATTCCATTTTATATATGTACCACATCTTTATCCATTCGTCTGTCTGTGGGCATTTAGGTTGCTTCCATTACGTGGTTATTGTAAATAGTGCTGCAATGAACATTGCGGTGAATGTGTCTTTTGGATTTATGGTTTTCTCTGGGTATATGCCCGGAAGTGGGATTGCTGGATCATATGCTAATTCTATTTTGAGTTTTCAAAGGAACCTCCATACTGCTCTCCATAGTGACTGTATCAATTTACATTCCCACCAATGGTGGAAGAGGGTTCCTTTTGTCCACACCCTCCCCAGCATTTGTTGTTTGTAGATTTTCTGATGATGCCCATTCTAACAGGTGAGGTGATATCTCACTGTAGTTTTGATTTGCATTTCTCTAATAATTAGTCATGTTGAGCAGCTTTTCATGTGTGTCTTGTCCATCTCTGCATCTTCTTTGAAGAAATGTCTATTTAGATCTTCTACCCATTTTTGTATTGGGTTGTTTGTTTTATATATATTAAGCTGCATGAGCTGTTTATATATATTGGAGATTAAACCTTTGTCCATTGATTCCTTTGCAAATATTTTCTCCCATTCTGAGGGTTGCCTTTTTCCATTCCCGTATTTTAGAAAAAAAATAAAGAAAAAGAAGCAGAACAGAAATGTGCGTAAAACATGCCTCTGGAAACTGTCGTTTTGAAATATGGACGTCTTTTGAATTTTTTGGTCGATATACGACCCCAGGATTTGTTTTCAGGGCCGGTGTCATTTACAGGCCTGCCAATTACTTTGAATATCTACTGACTATTAGCGCTGGGATTACAGCTGCTGTTGTGTGAAACGGCCACAAGGTGGCAGTATTTCTCCTTTACCAAATCTGGTTACTAGGGCAACAGAGCCTCAGTGGAAGTCGTGTTCTAGGTTGTAATTTAGAATGGAATGTGCCAGGAAAATGCCCCTTATGTTTGTCTCACGGCTTCTTGTTCATTTCTTTAATTTAATTTTTATTTTTTCATCACAGCCAGTTTGATTACAATGTTTGGGTTGTTTTAGGTGTGCAAGATGTGGTTCTTTTACACATATACATATGTCTGTTCTTCCTGGGATCCTTTTCCCATGTACGTTACGACAGAATGCTGAGTAGTCTTCTCTTGGTATTCCGTAGGTGTTTGGTGATTCTATATTTCACCTGTGTTTGTATATGTCTGTTAACCCCAATATCCTAATGTATCCAATCCTCACACCTTTCCATTGGCGAAACATAAGTTTGTTTAATGAATCTGTGATTGCCCTTCTCTGTGGAAATATCTTCACTGGTATCAAGTTTTAGGTAACACCTATAAGTGATATCATACGATATGTGTCTTTCTCTTTCTGACTTACTACAAGTCACGTGATTACCTCTAGACTCATCTACGGTGCTGCAAATGGCATTGTGTCCTTTTTTTCCTTGGCTACTATTCTGTCTGTACATGTACCAGTTCGTCTTTGTCCACTCATCTGTTGATGGACTTTTTGGTTGCTTCCATGTCATGGCTATTGTAATGCTGCGGCAATGCACATTTGCCTGCCTGTGTCTTTCCAATTCTGTCTTCTTAGGGTATAGGCCCAGGAGTGGGCCCGCTGGATCATATGGTAGCAAAATGTTTACCTTGTGGAGGCACCTCCATTCTGTTCTCATTAGTGTCTCTTACCAGGATACGTCCCACTTAAAGTTGAAGTTATGGTCTTCTCCACAACACCTTCAGCGTTTATTGTTTGTAGTATTTTTGCTGACGTTTATTCTGACTAGTGTGAGCTGATACCACTTTGTGGTTGGATTTGCATGCGTCTCATAATCCCTTGAAATTGAGCCTTCTCGCATGTCCTTTTTTTCTTCAAACTGTGAGTACAGCTTACCTCTTCAAATTGTTTTCGTGAAGTGTGTGTGACATTTAGAAATATTTTGGCCATTACCTCCCTCAAGACATTTTGAGGTCAGGTTTCATTGACAGCCCTCCAGTATTGGTGCATATGAAGTGACCCTAAGTACAGGTTTTAAAGCTGCTGTTGCAGGTAATGCCCAGAGGGCGGCAGCATTTCTGCTTTTCCCAATCTGGTAACTAGGGAAACAGACCATCGTGGCAGTGGTGTTCCTCGGTTATATACTAGAGTGGAATGTGCCCCCAAAAGCTGATGTCTCCTTACTTATGTTTGCTTTATGAATTGAATTTATATTTTTCTTATTGGAGTCATATTCCATTGTGTACATGGACCACTTCTTCTTTGTGCATTCCTCTGTTGATGGACATTTTCGTAGCTTCCAAGTATTGGCTATGTTAAATGTTCTGTAGTACAGGATTGCCAGCCTGTGTCTTTTTTTTTGGCTCTACGTGGGCCTCTCGTTGCCGTGGACCCTCCCATTGCAGAGCACAGGCTCTGGACACGCAGGCCCAGCAGCCATAGCTCACGGGACCCGCGGCTCCACGGCATGTGGGATCTTCCGGAACCGGGGCATGAACCCGTGTCCCCTGCATTGGCAGGCGGACTCTGAACCACTGCGCCACCAGTGAAGCCCAGCCTGTGTCTTTTTGATTCTCATCCCCTCAGGCGATAGGCCCAGCAGTGGGTATGCTTGATTGGATGGTAGCTCAGTATTTACCTTTCCAAGGCACCTCATTTTTGTTTTCATTACTGGCTCTTACAATGTCCCATGTTGAACCGAGGGTAGGCATTTCTCCCAAACCCCTTCAGCGTTTATTGTTTGCAGGATTTTTGCTGATGGCCATTCTGACTGGTGTGAGCTGATAGGTTTTTGTAATTTGGATTTGCATATCTTTAATTATTCCTAACGTTCAGCCTTTTTCCATGCCTTTTTAAATTTCTTGTACAGAAAAACAGAAAAAAAAACGGAGAGTACAATTAACCTCTTGAAATAGTCTTCTTGGATGGTTGCCCTCTTTTGAATTTTTTGGTCAATTTTCGACCCCAGGATTGTTTTTGAGGGCAGGTGTCATTCACAGGCCTGCAATGAGTGTGAATATTTAGTGACCATTAGCACTGGGTTTAAAGCTGCTGTTGTGGGAAATGGCCACAAGGTGGCGTTAGTTCTCCATTCCCAAATCTGGTTACTAGGGCAGCAGAGCCTTTCTGGGACCAACGGAATACAGAAGAAGGCATCATTGAAGTCTAATACAGAAAACCATGTCATGGTGGATGGTAGAATGACCAGCAGGGTGTAGGAATTAGGAACTACTGGATGTATATCCTCAGTGACTTCACTGACTGTCCTGACATCCTTTACCAGGTCCCCAGCAGCCCACGGGGCTGACGTGGTCAGGGCAATGGCAGGTTATGGAGCTCACCTGCGCAACTACCCAGCAGCCCATGGGGCTCTCGTGGTCAGGCCCCTCCCAGGATATGGGGCTCACCTGGGCAGGTCCCCAGCAGCCCACGGGGCTCTCATGGTCAGGCCCCTCCCAGGTTATGGAGCTCACCTGCGCAACTACCCAGCAGCGCATGGGGCTCTCGTGATCAGGTCCCTCCCAGGATACGTAGCTCCCGTGGGCAGGTAGGACAGCAGGGCTGGGAACACAGGAATCGTGCACATAGCCCTCATTTCACAGCATCCCAGATGGCCTGTCTCTCAGAGCTGACACAGAGCACCTCAGAGCAGGACTTGAACTAACAAACAGCATCTCCGACAGGTCTGTGACCCTGGGCATCACTCTGTGCGGCCTCCCTCTGCCTGGTCTTCCAGAGACTTCCACTGCAGACGGGGACCAGGCCTCTGTCTCCACCCATCACCCCTCCTCTCCCTGACTCCTGGGTTCCTCTCATTAAGAGAGTGTCTTCTTGAAGTTGTCTCCCACTCATGGGCCAGATAAAATGATTAGAAAACAAGCCGGAGCTGCAGCCCCTTGTCTATCCTGACTCTTAGGAGCCCACACCTGTTCCTTGGACCTGGCCAGTTCAGCGAGGTCCATTTTCTGCAATGTGAGCCCCTGAGGTTTGAGGATTGGCTGAGCTGGGCAGCCTGACCCCTGCCGGCCAGCCCTGCCCAGGTGTGCCTGTGTTGAGGTGAATATAAACACCACTCCAGGCAGCAAGAGGCACTGCAGGTATGCCTGACGCCATATTCTCTGTCCCGTCAGCAGTCTCGGGGCTGTGCTGGTGGGAGGGTGTGAGGGGCCACGGCTTTGTGGGTGGTCCGGTGTGAGTGGGGCTCTGCTGGAGATTCTGCAGGAGTTGCCAGGCTGCCACCTGCTAAAGAAGAGGATGTGTCACCCATACCTTCGGCTGGAATTTCTCCCCGGGCAGAGGTGAGGAAGGAAAAAAGCAGTGGGGGCCGGTAAAGGAGGGCTATCTCAGGCAGGGAAATGGAAAGCTTCCAGAAGAGCGCCCGGGGCCAGGAGCATCCTGGCTGGCCTGCAGGCACCAAGTCGGCCTGCGTGCTGTCGCTGGTGTGGCTCCACGGCCCTTCCTCTAGGCTTTCGAGTCCTTGTACATATTCAGGTGTTTTACCTGGGAAGGGTGGGAACAGTTCAGCAGCAGCTGGCCTGGGGCTCATCTCACGTTTACTCACAGACCCCTCGGCATGGTCCCCCAGCTTTGCAATGAGGACGTTCCTTGTGGGGGGCCTGCTGGCTGCATGGGAGATGATTCCCCACCTCTGACGAACTTCAGAATTGTTTACCACTGGAGCAAGTGCCCTGATAGCGTTTTCCTCTGTATAACTGGTGCATTCTGGTTTTTTTTTTCTTTTTTGGTTCAAGGTAGATTTCATTTCTCTTTCATGTATTTACAGATATAAGCATGGAAATAATTCATTCATATAAATATATCTGTGTGAAGGGAGGAACTTTTTTCTGCTTTATTTTTAAATTTTATTTTTTTAATCTTGAAATTTAATTTTATTTATTTTTTTATACAGCAGGTTATTATTAGTTATCTATTTTATACATATACATGTATACAGGTCAATCCCAATCTCCCAACTCATCCCACCACCACCAACCCGTGGCTTCCCCCCCTTGGTGTCCATACGTTTGTTCTCTACCTCTGTGTCTCTGTTTCTGCCCTGCAAACCGGTTCATCTCTACCATTTTTCTAGGTTCCACATATATGCATTAATATACAGTATATGTTTTTCTCTTTCTGACTTACTTCACTCTGTATGACAGTCTCTAGATCCATCGACGTCTCAACAAATGACCCAGTTTCATTCCTTTGTATGGCTGAGTAGTATTCCATTTTATATATGTACCACATCTTTATCCATTCGTCTGTCTGTGGGCATTTAGGTTGCTTCCATTACGTGGTTATTGTAAATAGTGCTGCAATGAACATTGCGGTGAATGTGTCTTTTGGATTTATGGTTTTCTCTGGGTATATGCCCGGAAGTGGGATTGCTGGATCATATGCTAATTCTATTTTGAGTTTTCAAAGGAACCTCCATACTGCTCTCCATAGTGACTGTATCAATTTACATTCCCACCAATGGTGGAAGAGGGTTCCTTTTGTCCACACCCTCCCCAGCATTTGTTGTTTGTAGATTTTCTGATGATGCCCATTCTAACAGGTGAGGTGATATCTCACTGTAGTTTTGATTTGCATTTCTCTAATAATTAGTCATGTTGAGCAGCTTTTCATGTGTGTCTTGTCCATCTCTGCATCTTCTTTGAAGAAATGTCTATTTAGATCTTCTACCCATTTTTGTATTGGGTTGTTTGTTTTATATATATTAAGCTGCATGAGCTGTTTATATATATTGGAGATTAAACCTTTGTCCATTGATTCCTTTGCAAATATTTTCTCCCATTCTGAGGGTTGCCTTTTTCCATTCCCGTATTTTAGAAAAAAAATAAAGAAAAAGAAGCAGAACAGAAATGTGCGTAAAACATGCCTCTGGAAACTGTCGTTTTGAAATATGGACGTCTTTTGAATTTTTTGGTCGATATACGACCCCAGGATTTGTTTTCAGGGCCGGTGTCATTTACAGGCCTGCCAATTACTTTGAATATCTACTGACTATTAGCGCTGGGATTACAGCTGCTGTTGTGTGAAACGGCCACAAGGTGGCAGTATTTCTCCTTTACCAAATCTGGTTACTAGGGCAACAGAGCCTCAGTGGAAGTCGTGTTCTAGGTTGTAATTTAGAATGGAATGTGCCAGGAAAATGCCCCTTATGTTTGTCTCACGGCTTCTTGTTCATTTCTTTAATTTAATTTTTATTTTTTCATCACAGCCAGTTTGATTACAATGTTTGGGTTGTTTTAGGTGTGCAAGATGTGGTTCTTTTACACATATACATATGTCTGTTCTTCCTGGGATCCTTTTCCCATGTACGTTACGACAGAATGCTGAGTAGTCTTCTCTTGGTATTCCGTAGGTGTTTGGTGATTCTATATTTCACCTGTGTTTGTATATGTCTGTTAACCCCAATATCCTAATGTATCCAATCCTCACACCTTTCCATTGGCGAAACATAAGTTTGTTTAATGAATCTGTGATTGCCCTTCTCTGTGGAAATATCTTCACTGGTATCAAGTTTTAGGTAACACCTATAAGTGATATCATACGATATGTGTCTTTCTCTTTCTGACTTACTACAAGTCACGTGATTACCTCTAGACTCATCTACGGTGCTGCAAATGGCATTGTGTCCTTTTTTTCCTTGGCTACTATTCTGTCTGTACATGTACCAGTTCGTCTTTGTCCACTCATCTGTTGATGGACTTTTTGGTTGCTTCCATGTCATGGCTATTGTAATGCTGCGGCAATGCACATTTGCCTGCCTGTGTCTTTCCAATTCTGTCTTCTTAGGGTATAGGCCCAGGAGTGGGCCCGCTGGATCATATGGTAGCAAAATGTTTACCTTGTGGAGGCACCTCCATTCTGTTCTCATTAGTGTCTCTTACCAGGATACGTCCCACTTAAAGTTGAAGTTATGGTCTTCTCCACAACACCTTCAGCGTTTATTGTTTGTAGTATTTTTGCTGACGTTTATTCTGACTAGTGTGAGCTGATACCACTTTGTGGTTGGATTTGCATGCGTCTCATAATCCCTTGAAATTGAGCCTTCTCGCATGTCCTTTTTTTCTTCAAACTGTGAGTACAGCTTACCTCTTCAAATTGTTTTCGTGAAGTGTGTGTGACATTTAGAAATATTTTGGCCATTACCTCCCTCAAGACATTTTGAGGTCAGGTTTCATTGACAGCCCTCCAGTATTGGTGCATATGAAGTGACCCTAAGTACAGGTTTTAAAGCTGCTGTTGCAGGTAATGCCCAGAGGGCGGCAGCATTTCTGCTTTTCCCAATCTGGTAACTAGGGAAACAGACCATCGTGGCAGTGGTGTTCCTCGGTTATATACTAGAGTGGAATGTGCCCCCAAAAGCTGATGTCTCCTTACTTATGTTTGCTTTATGAATTGAATTTATATTTTTCTTATTGGAGTCATATTCCATTGTGTACATGGACCACTTCTTCTTTGTGCATTCCTCTGTTGATGGACATTTTCGTAGCTTCCAAGTATTGGCTATGTTAAATGTTCTGTAGTACAGGATTGCCAGCCTGTGTCTTTTTTTTTGGCTCTACGTGGGCCTCTCGTTGCCGTGGACCCTCCCATTGCAGAGCACAGGCTCTGGACACGCAGGCCCAGCAGCCATAGCTCACGGGACCCGCGGCTCCACGGCATGTGGGATCTTCCGGAACCGGGGCATGAACCCGTGTCCCCTGCATTGGCAGGCGGACTCTGAACCACTGCGCCACCAGTGAAGCCCAGCCTGTGTCTTTTTGATTCTCATCCCCTCAGGCGATAGGCCCAGCAGTGGGTATGCTTGATTGGATGGTAGCTCAGTATTTACCTTTCCAAGGCACCTCATTTTTGTTTTCATTACTGGCTCTTACAATGTCCCATGTTGAACCGAGGGTAGGCATTTCTCCCAAACCCCTTCAGCGTTTATTGTTTGCAGGATTTTTGCTGATGGCCATTCTGACTGGTGTGAGCTGATAGGTTTTTGTAATTTGGATTTGCATATCTTTAATTATTCCTAACGTTCAGCCTTTTTCCATGCCTTTTTAAATTTCTTGTACAGAAAAACAGAAAAAAAAACGGAGAGTACAATTAACCTCTTGAAATAGTCTTCTTGGATGGTTGCCCTCTTTTGAATTTTTTGGTCAATTTTCGACCCCAGGATTGTTTTTGAGGGCAGGTGTCATTCACAGGCCTGCAATGAGTGTGAATATTTAGTGACCATTAGCACTGGGTTTAAAGCTGCTGTT
Source organism: Mesoplodon densirostris (assembly GCF_025265405.1). Classification (NCBI taxonomy): domain Eukaryota; kingdom Metazoa; phylum Chordata; class Mammalia; order Artiodactyla; family Ziphiidae; genus Mesoplodon; species Mesoplodon densirostris. The sequence goes on from NC_082668.1 coordinate 54,912,626, forward strand.
GTGGGAAATGGCCACAAGGTGGCGTTAGTTCTCCATTCCCAAATCTGGTTACTAGGGCAGCAGAGCCTTTCTGGGACCAACGGAATACAGAAGAAGGCATCATTGAAGTCTAATACAGAAAACCATGTCATGGTGGATGGTAGAATGACCAGCAGGGTGTAGGAATTAGGAACTACTGGATGTATATCCTCAGTGACTTCACTGACTGTCCTGACATCCTTTACCAGGTCCCCAGCAGCCCACGGGGCTGACGTGGTCAGGGCAATGGCAGGTTATGGAGCTCACCTGCGCAACTACCCAGCAGCCCATGGGGCTCTCGTGGTCAGGCCCCTCCCAGGATATGGGGCTCACCTGGGCAGGTCCCCAGCAGCCCACGGGGCTCTCATGGTCAGGCCCCTCCCAGGTTATGGAGCTCACCTGTGCAACTACCCAGCAGCGCATGGGGCTCTCGTGATCAGGTCCCTCCCAGGATACGTAGCTCCCGTGGGCAGGTAGGACAGCAGGGCTGGGAACACAGGAATCGTGCACATAGCCCTCATTTCACAGCATCCCAGATGGCCTGTCTCTCAGAGCTGACACAGAGCACCTCAGAGCAGGACTTGAACTAACAAACAGCATCTCCGACAGGTCTGTGACCCTGGGCATCACTCTGTGCGGCCTCCCTCTGCCTGGTCTTCCAGAGACTTCCACTGCAGACGGGGACCAGGCCTCTGTCTCCACCCATCACCCCTCCTCTCCCTGACTCCTGGGTTCCTCTCATTAAGAGAGTGTCTTCTTGAAGTTGTCTCCCACTCATGGGCCAGATAAAATGATTAGAAAACAAGCCGGAGCTGCAGCCCCTTGTCTATCCTGACTCTTAGGAGCCCACACCTGTTCCTTGGACCTGGCCAGTTCAGCGAGGTCCATTTTCTGCAATGTGAGCCCCTGAGGTTTGAGGATTGGCTGAGCTGGGCAGCCTGACCCCTGCCGGCCAGCCCTGCCCAGGTGTGCCTGTGTTGAGGTGAATATAAACACCACTCCAGGCAGCAAGAGGCACTGCAGGTATGCCTGACGCCATATTCTCTGTCCCGTCAGCAGTCTCGGGGCTGTGCTGGTGGGAGGGTGTGAGGGGCCACGGCTTTGTGGGTGGTCCGGTGTGAGTGGGGCTCTGCTGGAGATTCTGCAGGAGTTGCCAGGCTGCCACCTGCTAAAGAAGAGGATGTGTCACCCATACCTTCGGCTGGAATTTCTCCCCGGGCAGAGGTGAGGAAGGAAAAAAGCAGTGGGGGCCGGTAAAGGAGGGCTATCTCAGGCAGGGAAATGGAAAGCTTCCAGAAGAGCGCCCGGGGCCAGGAGCATCCTGGCTGGCCTGCAGGCACCAAGTCGGCCTGCGTGCTGTCGCTGGTGTGGCTCCACGGCCCTTCCTCTAGGCTTTCGAGTCCTTGTACATATTCAGGTGTTTTACCTGGGAAGGGTGGGAACAGTTCAGCAGCAGCTGGCCTGGGGCTCATCTCACGTTTACTCACAGACCCCTCGGCATGGTCCCCCAGCTTTGCAATGAGGACGTTCCTTGTGGGGGGCCTGCTGGCTGCATGGGAGATGATTCCCCACCTCTGACGAACTTCAGAATTGTTTACCACTGGAGCAAGTGCCCTGATAGCGTTTTCCTCTGTATAACTGGTGCATTCTGGTTTTTTTTTTCTTTTTTGGTTCAAGGTAGATTTCATTTCTCTTTCATGTATTTACAGATATAAGCATGGAAATAATTCATTCATATAAATATATCTGTGTGAAGGGAGGAACTTTTTTCTGCTTTATTTTTAAATTTTATTTTTTTAATCTTGAAATTTAATTTTATTTATTTTTTTATACAGCAGGTTATTATTAGTTATCTATTTTATACATATACATGTATACAGGTCAATCCCAATCTCCCAACTCATCCCACCACCACCAACCCGTGGCTTCCCCCCCTTGGTGTCCATACGTTTGTTCTCTACCTCTGTGTCTCTGTTTCTGCCCTGCAAACCGGTTCATCTCTACCATTTTTCTAGGTTCCACATATATGCATTAATATACAGTATATGTTTTTCTCTTTCTGACTTACTTCACTCTGTATGACAGTCTCTAGATCCATCGACGTCTCAACAAATGACCCAGTTTCATTCCTTTGTATGGCTGAGTAGTATTCCATTTTATATATGTACCACATCTTTATCCATTCGTCTGTCTGTGGGCATTTAGGTTGCTTCCATTACGTGGTTATTGTAAATAGTGCTGCAATGAACATTGCGGTGAATGTGTCTTTTGGATTTATGGTTTTCTCTGGGTATATGCCCGGAAGTGGGATTGCTGGATCATATGCTAATTCTATTTTGAGTTTTCAAAGGAACCTCCATACTGCTCTCCATAGTGACTGTATCAATTTACATTCCCACCAATGGTGGAAGAGGGTTCCTTTTGTCCACACCCTCCCCAGCATTTGTTGTTTGTAGATTTTCTGATGATGCCCATTCTAACAGGTGAGGTGATATCTCACTGTAGTTTTGATTTGCATTTCTCTAATAATTAGTCATGTTGAGCAGCTTTTCATGTGTGTCTTGTCCATCTCTGCATCTTCTTTGAAGAAATGTCTATTTAGATCTTCTACCCATTTTTGTATTGGGTTGTTTGTTTTATATATATTAAGCTGCATGAGCTGTTTATATATATTGGAGATTAAACCTTTGTCCATTGATTCCTTTGCAAATATTTTCTCCCATTCTGAGGGTTGCCTTTTTCCATTCCCGTATTTTAGAAAAAAAATAAAGAAAAAGAAGCAGAACAGAAATGTGCGTAAAACATGCCTCTGGAAACTGTCGTTTTGAAATATGGACGTCTTTTGAATTTTTTGGTCGATATACGACCCCAGGATTTGTTTTCAGGGCCAGTGTCATTTACAGGCCTGCCAATTACTTTGAATATCTACTGACTATTAGCGCTGGGATTACAGCTGCTGTTGTGTGAAACGGCCACAAGGTGGCAGTATTTCTCCTTTACCAAATCTGGTTACTAGGGCAACAGAGCCTCAGTGGAAGTCGTGTTCTAGGTTGTAATTTAGAATGGAATGTGCCAGGAAAATGCCCCTTATGTTTGTCTCACGGCTTCTTGTTCATTTCTTTAATTTAATTTTTATTTTTTATCACAGCCAGTTTTTGATTACAATGTTTGGGTTGTTTTAGGTGTGCAAGATGTGGTTCTTTTACACATATACATATGTCTGTTCTTCCTGGGATCCTTTTCCCATGTACGTTACGACAGAATGCTGAGTAGTCTTCTCTTGGTATTCCGTAGGTGTTTGGTGATTCTATATTTCACCTGTGTTTGTATATGTCTGTTAACCCCAATATCCTAATGTATCCAATCCTCACACCTTTCCATTGGCGAAACATAAGTTTGTTTAATGAATCTGTGATTGCCCTTCTCTGTGGAAATATCTTCACTGGTATCAAGTTTTAGGTAACACCTATAAGTGATATCATACGATATGTGTCTTTCTCTTTCTGACTTACTACAAGTCACGTGATTACCTCTAGACTCATCTACGGTGCTGCAAATGGCATTGTGTCCTTTTTTTCCTTGGCTACTATTCTGTCTGTACATGTACCAGTTCGTCTTTGTCCACTCATCTGTTGATGGACTTTTTGGTTGCTTCCATGTCATGGCTATTGTAATGCTGCGGCAATGCACATTTGCCTGCCTGTGTCTTTCCAATTCTGTCTTCTTAGGGTATAGGCCCAGGAGTGGGCCTGCTGGATCATATGGTAGCAAAATGTTTACCTTGTGGAGGCACCTCCATTCTGTTCTCATTAGTGTCTCTTACCAGGATACGTCCCACTTAAAGTTGAAGTTATGGTCTTCTCCACAACACCTTCAGCGTTTATTGTTTGTAGTATTTTTGCTGATGTTTATTCTGACTAGTGTGAGCTGATACCACTTTGTGGTTGGATTTGCATGCGTCTCATAATCCCTTGAAATTGAGCCTTCTCGCATGTCCTTTTTTTCTTCAAACTGTGAGTACAGCTTACCTCTTCAAATTGTTTTCGTGAAGTGTGTGTGACATTTAGAAATATTTTGGCCATTACCTCCCTCAAGATATTTTGAGGTCAGGTTTCAGTGACAGCCCTCCAGTATTGGTGCATATGAAGTGACCCTAAGTACAGGTTTTAAAGCTGCTGTTGCAGGTAATGCCCAGAGGGCGGCAGCATTTCTGCTTTTCCCAATCTGGTAACTAGGGAAACAGACCATCCTGGCAGTGGTGTTCCTCGGTTATATACTAGAGTGGAATGTGCCCCCAAAAGCTGATGTCTCCTTACTTATGTTTGCTTTATGAATTGAATTTATATTTTTCTTATTGGAGTCATATTCCATTGTGTACATGGACCACTTCTTCTTTGTGCATTCCTCTGTTGATGGACATTTTCGTAGCTTCCAAATATTGGCTATGTTAAATGTTCTGTAGTACAGGATTGCCAGCCTGTGTCTTTTTTTTTGGGGTCTACGTGGGCCTCTCGTTGCCGTGGACCCTCCCATTGCAGAGCACAGGCTCCGGACACGCAGGCCCAGCAGCCATAGCTCACGGGACCCGCGGCTCCACGGCATGTGGGATCTTCCGGAACCGGGGCATGAACCCGTGTCCCCTGCATTGGCAGGCGGACTCTGAACCACTGCGCCACCAGTGAAGCCCAGCCTGTGTCTTTTTGATTCTCATCCCCTCAGGCGATAGGCCCAGCAGTGGGTATGCTTGATTGAATGGTAGCTCAGTATTTACCTTTCCAAGGCACCTCATTTTTGTTTTCATTACTGGCTCTTACAATGTCCCACGTTGAACCGAGGGTAGGCATTTCTCCCAAACCCCTTCAGCGTTTATTGTTTGCAGGATTTTTGCTGATGGCCATTCTGACTGGTGTGAGCTGATAGGTTTTTGTAATTTGGATTTGCATATCTTTAATTATTCCTAACGTTCAGCCTTTTTCCATGCCTTTTTAAATTTCTAGTACAGAAAAACAGAAAAAAAAACGGAGAGTACAATTAACCTCTTGAAATAGTCTTCTTGGATGGTTGCCCTCTTTTGAATTTTTTGGTCAATTTTCGACCCCAGGATTGTTTTTGAGGGCAGGTGTCATTCACAGGCCTGCAATGAGTGTGAATATTTAGTGACCATTAGCACTGGGTTTAAAGCTGCTGTTGTGGGAAATGGCCACAAGGTGGCGTTAGTTCTCCATTCCCAAATCTGGTTACTAGGGCAGCAGAGCCTTTCTGGGACCAACGGAATACAGAAGAAGGCATCATTGAAGTCTAATACAGAAAACCATGTCATGGTGGATGGTAGAATGACCAGCAGGGTGTAGGAATTAGGAACTACTGGATGTATATCCTCAGTGACTTCACTGACTGTCCTGACATCCTTTACCAGGTCCCCAGCAGCCCACGGGGCTGACGTGGTCAGGGCAATGGCAGGTTATGGAGCTCACCTGCGGAACTACCCAGCAGCCCATGGGGCTCTCGTGGTCAGGCCCCTCCCAGGATATGGGGCTCACCTGGGCAGGTCCCCAGCAGCCCACGGGGCTCTCATGGTCAGGCCCCTCCCAGGTTATGGAGCTCACCTGCGCAACTACCCAGCAGCGCATGGGGCTCTCGTGATCAGGTCCCTCCCAGGATACGTAGCTCCCGTGGGCAGGTAGGACAGCAGGGCTGGGAACACAGGAATCGTGCACATAGCCCTCATTTCACAGCATCCCAGATGGCCTGTCTCTCAGAGCTGACACAGAGCACCTCAGAGCAGGACTTGAACTAACAAACAGCATCTCCGACAGGTCTGTGACCCTGGGCGTCACTCTGTGCGGCCTCCCTCTGCCTGGTCTTCCAGAGACTTCCACTGCAGACGGGGACCAGGCCTCTGTCTCCACCCATCACCCCTCCTCTCCCTGACTCCTGGGTTCCTCTCATTAAGAGAGTGTCTTCTTGAAGTTGTCTCCCACTCATGGGCCAGATAAAATGATTAGAAAACAAGCCGGAGCTGCAGCCCCTTGTCTATCCTGACTCTTAGGAGCCCACACCTGTTCCTTGGACCTGGCCAGTTCAGCGAGGTCCATTTTCTGCAATGTGAGCCCCTGAGGTTTGAGGATTGGCTGAGCTGGGCAGCCTGACCCCTGCCGGCCAGCCCTGCCCAGGTGTGCCTGTGTTGAGGTCAATATAAACACCACTCCAGGCAGCAAGAGGCACTGCAGGTATGCCTGATGCCATATTCTCTGTCCCGTCAGCAGTCTCGGGGCTGTGCTGGTGGGAGGGTGTGAGGGGCCACGGCTTTGTGGGTGGTCCGGTGTGAGTGGGGCTCTGCTGGAGATTCTGCAGGAGTTGCCAGGCTGCCACCTGCTAAAGAAGAGGATGTGTCACCCATACCTTCGGCTGGAATTTCTCCCCGGGCAGAGGTGAGGAAGGAAAAAAGCAGTGGGGGCCGGGACAGGAGGGCTATATCAGGCAGGGAAATGGAAAGCTTCCAGAAGAGCGCCCGGGGCCAGGAGCATCCTGGCTGGCCTGCAGGCACCAAGTCGGCCTGCGTGCTGTCGCTGGTGTGGCTCCACGGCCCTTCCTCTAGGCTTTCGAGTCCTTGTACATATTCAGGTGTTTTACCTGGGAAGGGTGGGAACAGTTCAGCAGCAGCTGGCCTGGGGCTCATCTCACGTTTACTCACAGACCCCTCGGCATGGTCCCGCAGCTTTGCAATGAGGACGTTCCTTGTGGGGGGCCTGCTGGCTGCATGGGAGATGATTCCCCACCTCTGACGAACTTCAGAATTGTTTACCACTGGAGCAAGTGCCCTGATAGCGTTTTCCTCTGTATAACTGGTGCATTCTGGTTTTTTTTTTCTTTTTTGGTTCAAGGTAGATTTCATTTCTCTTTCATGTATTTACAGATATAAGCATGGAAATAATTCATTCATATAAATATATCTGTGTGAAGGGAGGAACTTTTTTCTGCTTTATTTTTAAATTTTATTTTTTTAATCTTGAAATTTAATTTTATTTATTTTTTTATACAGCAGGTTATTATTAGTTATCTATTTTATACATATACATGTATACAGGTCAATCCCAATCTCCCAACTCATCCCACCACCACCAACCCGTGGCTTCCCCCCCTTGGTGTCCATACGTTTGTTCTCTACCTCTGTGTCTCTGTTTCTGCCCTGCAAACCGGTTCATCTCTACCATTTTTCTAGGTTCCACATATATGCATTAATATACAGTATATGTTTTTCTCTTTCTGACTTACTTCACTCTGTATGACAGTCTCTAGATCCATCGACATCTCAACAAATGACCCAGTTTCATTCCTTTGTATGGCTGAGTAGTATTCCATTTTATATATGTACCACATCTTTATCCATTCGTCTGTCTGTGGGCATTTAGGTTGCTTCCATTACGTGGTTATTGTAAATAGTGCTGCAATGAACATTGCGGTGAATGTGTCTTTTGGATTTATGGTTTTCTCTGGGTATATGCCCGGAAGTGGGATTGCTGGATCATATGCTAATTCTATTTTGAGTTTTCAAAGGAACCTCCATACTGCTCTCCATAGTGACTGTATCAATTTACATTCCCACCAATGGTGGAAGAGGGTTCCTTTTGTCCACACCCTCCCCAGCATTTGTTGTTTGTAGATTTTCTGATGATGCCCATTCTAACAGGTGAGGTGATATCTCACTGTAGTTTTGATTTGCATTTCTCTAATAATTAGTCATGTTGAGCAGCTTTTCATGTGTGTCTTGTCCATCTCTGCATCTTCTTTGAAGAAATGTCTATTTAGATCTTCTACCCATTTTTGTATTGGGTTGTTTGTTTTATATATATTAAGCTGCATGAGCTGTTTATATATATTGGAGATTAAACCTTTGTCCATTGATTCCTTTGCAAATATTTTCTCCCATTCTGAGGGTTGCCTTTTTCCATTCCCGTATTTTAGAAAAAAAATAAAGAAAAAGAAGCAGAACAGAAATGTGCGTAAAACATGCCTCTGGAAACTGTCGTTTTGAAATATGGACGTCTTTTGAATTTTTTGGTCGATATACGACCCCAGGATTTGTTTTCAGGGCCGGTGTCATTTACAGGCCTGCCAATTACTTTGAATATCTACTGACTATTAGCGCTGGGATTACAGCTGCTGTTGTGTGAAACGGCCACAAGGTGGCAGTATTTCTCCTTTACCAAATCTGGTTACTGGGGCAACAGAGCCTCAGTGGAAGTCGTGTTCTAGGTTGTAATTTAGAATGGAATGTGCCAGGAAAATGCCCCTTATGTTTGTCTCACGGCTTCTTGTTCATTTCTTTAATTTAATTTTTATTTTTTCATCACAGCCAGTTTGATTACAATGTTTGGGTTGTTTTAGGTGTGCAAGATGTGGTTCTTTTACACATATACATATGTCTGTTCTTCCTGGGATCCTTTTCCCATGTACGTTACGACAGAATGCTGAGTAGTCTTCTCTTGGTATTCCGTAGGTGTTTGGTGATTCTATATTTCACCTGTGTTTGTATATGTCTGTTAACCCCAATATCCTAATGTATCCAATCCTCACACCTTTCCATTGGCGAAACATAAGTTTGTTTAATGAATCTGTGATTGCCCTTCTCTGTGGAAATATCTTCACTGGTATCAAGTTTTAGGTAACACCTATAAGTGATATCATACGATATGTGTCTTTCTCTTTCTGACTTACTACAAGTCACGTGATTACCTCTAGACTCATCTACGGTGCTGCAAATGGCATTGTGTCCTTTTTTTCCTTGGCTACTATTCTGTCTGTACATGTACCAGTTCGTCTTTGTCCACTCATCTGTTGATGGACTTTTTGGTTGCTTCCATGTCATGGCTATTGTAATGCTGCGGCAATGCACATTTGCCTGCCTGTGTCTTTCCAATTCTGTCTTCTTAGGGTATAGGCCCAGGAGTGGGCCCGCTGGATCATATGGTAGCAAAATGTTTACCTTGTGGAGGCACCTCCATTCTGTTCTCATTAGTGTCTCTTACCAGGATACGTCCCACTTAAAGTTGAAGTTATGGTCTTCTCCACAACACCTTCAGCGTTTATTGTTTGTAGTATTTTTGCTGACGTTTATTCTGACTAGTGTGAGCTGATACCACTTTGTGGTTGGATTTGCATGCGTCTCATAATCCCTTGAAATTGAGCCTTCTCGCATGTCCTTTTTTTCTTCAAACTGTGAGTACAGCTTACCTCTTCAAATTGTTTTCGTGAAGTGTGTGTGACATTTAGAAATATTTTGGCCATTACCTCCCTCAAGACATTTTGAGGTCAGGTTTCATTGACAGCCCTCCAGTATTGGTGCATATGAAGTGACCCTAAGTACAGGTTTTAAAGCTGCTGTTGCAGGTAATGCCCAGAGGGCGGCAGCATTTCTGCTTTTCCCAATCTGGTAACTAGGGAAACAGACCATCGTGGCAGTGGTGTTCCTCGGTTATATACTAGAGTGGAATGTGCCCCCAAAAGCTGATGTCTCCTTACTTATGTTTGCTTTATGAATTGAATTTATATTTTTCTTATTGGAGTCATATTCCATTGTGTACATGGACCACTTCTTCTTTGTGCATTCCTCTGTTGATGGACATTTTCGTAGCTTCCAAGTATTGGCTATGTTAAATGTTCTGTAGTACAGGATTGCCAGCCTGTGTCTTTTTTTTTGGCTCTACGTGGGCCTCTCGTTGCCGTGGACCCTCCCATTGCAGAGCACAGGCTCTGGACACGCAGGCCCAGCAGCCATAGCTCACGGGACCCGCGGCTCCACGGCATGTGGGATCTTCCGGAACCGGGGCATGAACCCGTGTCCCCTGCATTGGCAGGCGGACTCTGAACCACTGCGCCACCAGTGAAGCCCAGCCTGTGTCTTTTTGATTCTCATCCCCTCAGGCGATAGGCCCAGCAGTGGGTATGCTTGATTGGATGGTAGCTCAGTATTTACCTTTCCAAGGCACCTCATTTTTGCTTTCATTACTGGCTCTTACAATGTCCCACGTTGAACCAAGGGTAGGCATTTCTCCCAAACCCCTTCAGCGTTTAATGTTTGCAGGATTTTTGCTGATGGCCATTCTGACTGGTGTGAGCTGATATGTTTTTGTAATTTGGATTTGCATATCTTTAATTATTCCTAACGTTCAGCCTTTTTCCATGCCTTTTTAAATTTCTTGTACAGAAAAACAGAAAAAAAAACGGAGAGTACAATTAACCTCTTGAAATAGTCTTCTTGGATGGTTGCCCTCTTTTGAATTTTTTGGTCAATTTTCGACCCCAGGATTGTTTTTGAGGGCAGGTGTCATTCACAGGCCTGCAATGAGTGTGAATATTTAGTGACCATTAGCACTGGGTTTAAAGCTGCTGTTGTGGGAAATGGCCACAAGGTGGCGTTAGTTCTCCATTCGCAAATCTGGTTACTAGGGTAGCAGAGCCTTTCTGGGACCAACGGAATACAGAAGAAGGCATCATTGAAGTCTAATACAGAAAACCATGTCATGGTGGATGGTAGAATGACCAGCAGGGTGTAGGAATTAGGAACTACTTGATGTATATCCTCAGTGACTTCACTGACTGTCCTGACATCCTTTACCAGGTCCCCAGCAGCCCACGGGGCTGACGTGGTCAGGGCAATGCCAGGTTATGGAGCTCACATGTGCAACTACCCAGCAGCCCATGGGGCTCTCGTGGTCAGGCCCCTCCCAGGATATGGGGCTCACCTGTGCAGGTGCCCAGCAGCCCACGGGGCTCTCATGGTCAGGCCCCTACCAGGTTATGGAGCTCACCTGCGCAACTACCCAGCAGCGCATGGGGCTCTCGTGATCAGGTCCCTCCCAGGATACGTAGCTCCCGTGGGCAGGTAGGAAAGCAGGGCTGGGAACACAGGAATCGTGCACATAGCCCTCATTTCACAGCATCCCAGATGGCCTGTCTCTCAGAGCTGACACAGAGCACCTCAGAGCAGGACTTGAACTAACAAACAGCATCTCCGACAGGTCTGTGACCCTGGGCGTCACTCTGTGCGGCCTCCCTCTGCCTGGTCTTCCAGAGACTTCCACTGCAGACGGGGACCAGGCCTCTGTCTCCACCCATCACCCCTCCTCTCCCTGACTCCTGGGTTCCTCTCATTAAGAGAGTGTCTTCTTGAAGTTGTCTCCCACTCATGGGCCAGATAAAATGATTAGAAAACAAGCCGGAGCTGCAGCCCCTTGTCTATCCTGACTCTTCGGAGCCCACAGCTGTTCCTTGGACCTGGCCGGTTCAGCGAGGTCCATTTTCTGCAATGTGAGCCCCTGAGGTTTGAGGATTGGCTGAGCTGGGCAGCCTGACCCTGCCGGCCAGCCCTGCCCAGGTGTGCCTGTGTTGAGGTCAATATAAACACCACTCCAGGCAGCAAGAGGCACTGCAGGTATGCCTGACGCCATATTCTCTGCCCCGTCAGCAGTCTCGGGGCTGTGCTGGTGGGAGGGTGTGAGGGGCCACGGCTTTGTGGGTGGTCCGGTGTGAGTGGGGCTCTGCTGGAGATTCTGCAGGAGTTGCCAGGCTGCCACCTGCTAAAGAAGAGGATGTGTCACCCATACCTTCGGCTGGAATTTCTCCCCGGGCAGAGGTGAGGAAGGAAAAAAGCAGTGGGGGCCGGGACAGGATGGGTATCTCAGGCAGGGAAATGGAAAGCTTCCAGAAGAGCGCCCGGGGCCAGGAGCATCCTGGCTGTCCTGCAGGCACCAAGTCGGCCTGCGTGCTGTCGCTGGTGTGGCTCCACGGCCCTTCCTCTAGGCTTTCGAGTCCTTGTACATATTCAGGTGTTTTACCTGGGAAGGGTGGGAACAGTTCAGCAGCAGCTGGCCTGGGGCTCATCTCACGTTTACTCACAGACCCCTCGGCATGGTCCCCCAGCTTTGCAATGAGGACGTTCCTTGTGGGGGGCCTGCTGGCTGCATGGGAGATGATTCCCCACCTCTGACGAACTTCAGAATTGTTTACCACTGGAGCAAGTGCCCTGATAGCGTTTTCCTCTGTATAACTGGTGCATTCTGTTTTTTTTTTTTCTTTTTTGGTTCAAGGTAGATTTCATTTCTCTTTCATGTATTTACAGATATAAGCATGGAAATAATTCATTCATATAAATATATCTGTGTGAAGGGAGGAACTTTTTTTGCTTTATTTTTAAATTTTATTTTTTTAATCTTGAAATTTAATTTTATTTATTTTTTTATACAGCAGGTTATTATTAGTTATCTATTTTATACATATACATGTATACAGGTCAATCCCAATCTCCCAACTCATCCCACCACCACCAACCCGTGGCTTCCCCCCCTTGGTGTCCATACGTTTGTTCTCTACCTCTGTGTCTCTGTTTCTGCCCTGCAAACCGGTTCATCTCTACCATTTTTCTAGGTTCCACATATATGCATTAATATACAGTATATGTTTTTCTCTTTCTGACTTACTTCACTCTGTATGACAGTCTCTAGATCCATCGACGTCTCAACAAATGACCCAGTTTCATTCCTTTGTATGGCTGAGTAGTATTCCATTTTATATATGTACCACATCTTTATCCATTCGTCTGTCTGTGGGCATTTAGGTTGCTTCCATTACGTGGTTATTGTAAATAGTGCTGCAATGAACATTGCGGTGAATGTGTCTTTTGGATTTATGGTTTTCTCTGGGTATATGCCCGGAAGTGGGATTGCTGGATCATATGCTAATTCTATTTTGAGTTTTCAAAGGAACCTCCATACTGCTCTCCATGGTGACTGTATCAATTTACATTCCCACCAATGGTGGAAGAGGGTTCCTTTTGTCCACACCCTCCCCAGCATTTGTTGTTTGTAGATTTTCTGATGATGCCCATTCTAACAGGTGAGGTGATATCTCACTGTAGTTTTGATTTGCATTTCTCTAATAATTAGTCATGTTGAGCAGCTTTTCATGTGCGTCTTGTCCATCTCTGCATCTTCTTTGAAGAAATGTCTATTTAGATCTTCTACCCATTTTTGTATTGGGTTGTTTGTTAAATATATATTAAGCTGCATGAGCTGTTTATATATATTGGAGATTAAACCTTTGTCCATTGATTCCTTTGCAAATATTTTCTCCCATTCTGAGGGTTGCCTTTTTCCATTCCCGTATTTTAGAAAAAAAATAAAGAAAAAGAAGCAGAACAGAAATGTGCGTAAAACATGCCTCTGGAAACTGTCGTTTTGAAATATGGACGTCTTTTGAATTTTTTGGTCGATATACGACCCCAGGATTTGTTTTCAGGGCCGGTGTCATTTACAGGCCTGCCAATTACTTTGAATATCTACTGACTATTAGCGCTGGGATTACAGCTGCTGTTGTGTGAAACGGCCACAAGGTGGCAGTATTTCTCCTTTACCAAATCTGGTTACTGGGGCAACAGAGCCTCAGTGGAAGTCGTGTTCTAGGTTGTAATTTAGAATGGAATGTGCCAGGAAAATGCCCCTTATGTTTGTCTCACGGCTTCTTGTTCATTTCTTTAATTTAATTTTTATTTTTTATCACAGCCAGTTTTTGATTACAATGTTTGGGTTGTTTTAGGTGTGCAAGATGTGGTTCTTTTACACATATACATATGTCTGTTCTTCCTGGGATCCTTTTCCCATGTACGTTACGACAGAATGCTGAGTAGTCTTCTCTTGGTATTCCGTAGGTGTTTGGTGATTCTATATTTCACCTGTGTTTGTATATGTCTGTTAACCCCAATATCCTAATGTATCCAATCCTCACACCTTTCCATTGGCGAAACATAAGTTTGTTTAATGAATCTGTGATTGCCCTTCTCTGTGGAAATATCTTCACTGGTATCAAGTTTTAGGTAACACCTATAAGTGATATCATACGATATGTGTCTTTCTCTTTCTGACTTACTACAAGTCACGTGATTACCTCTAGACTCATCTACGGTGCTGCAAATGGCATTGTGTCCTTTTTTTCCTTGGCTACTATTCTGTCTGTACATGTACCAGTTCGTCTTTGTCCACTCATCTGTTGATGGACTTTTTGGTTGCTTCCATGTCATGGCTATTGTAATGCTGCGGCAATGCACATTTGCCTGCCTGTGTCTTTCCAATTCTGTCTTCTTAGGGTATAGGCCCAGGAGTGGGCCTGCTGGATCATATGGTAGCAAAATGTTTACCTTGTGGAGGCACCTCCATTCTGTTCTCATTAGTGTCTCTTACCAGGATACGTCCCACTTAAAGTTGAAGTTATGGTCTTCTCCACAACACCTTCAGCGTTTATTGTTTGTAGTATTTTTGCTGACGTTTATTCTGACTAGTGTGAGCTGATACCACTTTGTGGTTGGATTTGCATGCGTCTCATAATCCCTTGAAATTGAGCCTTCTCGCATGTCCTTTTTTTCTTCAAACTGTGAGTACAGCTTACCTCTTCAAACTGTTTTCGTGAAGTGTGTGTGTGACATTTAGAAATATTTTGGCCATTACCTCCCTCAAGACATTTTGAGGTCAGGTTTCATTGACAGCCCTCCAGTATTGGTGCATATGAAGTGACCCTAAGTACAGGTTTTAAAGCTGCTGTTGCAGGTAATGCCCAGAGGGCGGCAGCATTTCTGCTTTTCCCAATCTGGTAACTAGGGAAACAGACCATCCTGGCAGTGGTGTTCCTCGGTTATATACTAGAGTGGAATGTGCCCCCAAAAGCTGATGTCTCCTTACTTATGTTTGCTTTATGAATTGAATTTATATTTTTCTTATTGGAGTCATATTCCATTGTGTACATGGACCACTTCTTCTTTGTGCATTCCTCTGTTGATGGACATTTTCGTAGCTTCCAAGTATTGGCTATGTTAAATGTTCTGTAGTACAGGATTGCCAGCCTGTGTCTTTTTTTTTGGCTCTACGTGGGCCTCTCGTTTCCTTGGACCCTCCCATTGCAGAGCACAGGCTCCGGACACGCAGGCCCAGCAGCCATAGCTCACGGGACCCGCGGCTCCACGGCATGTGGGATCTTCCGGAACCGGGGCATGAACCCGTGTCCCCTGCATTGGCAGGCGGACTCTGAACCACTGCGCCACCAGTGAAGCCCAGCCTGTGTCTTTTTGATTCTCATCCCCTCAGGCGATAGGCCCAGCAGTGGGTATGCTTGATTGGATGGTAGCTCAGTATTTACCTTTCCAAGGCACCTCATTTTTGTTTTCATTACTGGCTCTTACAATGTCCCACGTTGAACCGAGGGTAGGCATTTCTCCCAAACCCCTTCAGCGTTTAATGTTTGCAGGATTTTTGCTGATGGCCATTCTGACTGGTGTGAGCTGATAGGTTTTTGTAATTTGGATTTGCATATCTTTAATTATTCCTAACGTTCAGCCTTTTTCCATGCCTTTTTAAATTTCTTGTACAGAAAAACAGAAAAAAAAACGGAGAGTACAATTAACCTCTTGAAATAGTCTTCTTGGATGGTTGCCCTCTTTTGAATTTTTTGGTCAATTTTCGACCCCAGGATTGTTTTTGAGGGCAGGTGTCATTCACAGGCCTGCAATGAGTGTGAATATTTAGTGACCATTAGCACTGGGTTTAAAGCTGCTGTTGTGGGAAATGGCCACAAGGTGGCGTTAGTTCTCCATTCCCAAATCTGGTTACTAGGGCAGCAGAGCCTTTCTGGGACCAACGGAATACAGAAGAAGGCATCATTGAAGTCTAATACAGAAAACCATGTCATGGTGGATGGTAGAATGACCAGCAGGGTGTAGGAATTAGGAACTACTGGATGTATATCCTCAGTGACTTCACTGACTGTCCTGACATCCTTTACCAGGTCCCCAGCAGCCCACGGGGCTGACGTGGTCAGGTCAATGCCAGGTTATGGAGCTCACATGCGCAACTACCCAGCAGCGCATGGGGCTCTCGTGATCACGTCCCTCCCAGGATACGTAGCTCCCGTGGGCAGGTAGGACAGCAGGGCTGGGAACACAGGAATCGTGCACATAGCCCTCATTTCACAGCATCCCAGATGGCCTGTCTCTCAGAGCTGACACAGAGCACCTCAGAGCAGGACTTGAACTAACAAACAGCATCTCCGACAGGTCTGTGACCCTGGGCGTCACTCTGTGCGGCCTCCCTCTGCCTGGTCTTCCAGAGACTTCCACTGCAGACGGGGACCAGGCCTCTGTCTCCACCCATCACCCCTCCTCTCCCTGACTCCTGGGTTCCTCTCATTAAGAGAGTGTCTTCTTGAAGTTGTCTCCCACTCATGGGCCAGATAAAATGATTAGAAAACAAGCCGGAGCTGCAGCCCCTTGTCTATCCTGACTCTTAGGAGCCCACACCTGTTCCTTGGACCTGGCCGGTTCAGCGAGGTCCATTTTCTGCAATGTGAGCCCCTGAGGTTTGAGGATTGGCTGACCTGGGCAGCCTGACCCTGCCGGCCAGCCCTGCCCAGGTGTGCCTGTGTTGAGGTCAATATAAACACCACTCCAGGCAGCAAGAGGCACTGCAGGTATGCCTGACGCCATATTCTCTGTCCCGTCAGCAGTCTCGGGGCTGTGCTGGTGGGAGGGTGTGAGGGGCCACGGCTTTGTGGGTGGTCCGGTGTGAGTGGGGCTCTGCTGGAGATTCTGCAGGAGTTGCCAGGCTGCCACCTGCTAAAGAAGAGGATGTGTCACCCATACCTTCGGCTGGAATTTCTCCCCGGGCAGAGGTGAGGAAGGAAAAAAGCAGTGGGGCCCGGGACAGGAGGGGTATCTCAGGCAGGGAAATGGAAAGCTTCCAGAAGAGCGCCCGTGGCCAGGAGCATCCTGGCTGACCTGCAGGCACCAAGTCGGCCTGCGTGCTGTCGCTGGTGTGGCTCCACGGCCCTTCCTCTAGGCTTTCGAGTCCTTGTACATATTCAGGTGTTTTACCTGGGAAGGGTGGGAACAGTTCAGCAGCAGCTGGCCTGGGGCTCATCTCACGTTTACTCACAGACCCCTCGGCATGGTCCCCCAGCTTTGCAATGAGGACGTTCCTTGTGGGGGGCCTGCTGGCTGCATGGGAGATGATTCCCCACCTCTGACGAACTTCAGAATTGTTTACCACTGGAGCAAGTGCCCTGATAGCGTTTTCCTCTGTATAACTGGTGCATTCTGGTTTTTTTTTTCTTTTTTGGTTCAAGGTAGTTTTCATTTCTCTTTCATGTATTTACAGATATAAGCATGGAAATAATTCATTCATATAAATATATCTGTGTGAAGGGAGGAACTTTTTTCTGCTTTATTTTTAAATTTTAGTTTTTTAATATTGAAATTTAATTTTATTTATTTTTTTATACAGCAGGTTATTATTAGTTATCTATTTTATACATATACATGTATACAGGTCAATCCCAATCTCCCAACTCATCCCACCACCACCAACCCATGGCTTCCCCCCCTTGGTGTCCATACGTTTGTTCTCTACCTCTGTGTCTCTGTTTCTGCCCTGCAAACCAGTTCATCTCTACCATTTTTCTAGGTTCCACATATATGCATTAATATACAGTATTTGTTTTTCTCTTTCTGACTTACTTCACTCTGTATGACAGTCTCTAGATCCATCGACGTCTCAACAAATGACCCAGTTCATTCCTTTGTATGGCTGAGTAGTATTCCATTTTATATATGTACCACATCTTTATCCATTCGTCTGTCTGTGGGCATTTAGGTTGCTTCCATTACGTGGTTATTGTAAATAGTGCTGCAATGAACATTGCGGTGAATGTGTCTTTTGGATTTATGGTTTTCTCTGGGTATATGCCCGGAAGTGGGATTGCTGGATCATATGCTAATTCTATTTTGAGTTTTCAAAGGAACCTCCATACTGCTCTCCATAGTGACTGTATCAATTTACATTCCCACCAATGGTGGAAGAGGGTTCCTTTTGTCCACACCCTCCCCAGCATTTGTTGTTTGTAGATTTTCTGATGATGCCCATTCTAACAGGTGAGGTGATATCTCACTGTAGTTTTGATTTGCATTTCTCTAATAATTAGTCATGTTGAGCAGCTTTTCATGTGCGTCTTGTCCATCTCTGCATCTTCTTTGAAGAAATGTCTATTTAGATCTTCTACCCATTTTTGTATTGGGTTGTTTGTTTTATATATATTAAGCTGCATGAGCTGTTTATATATATTGGAGATTAAACCTTTGTCCATTGATTCCTTTGCAAATATTTTCTCCCATTCTGAGGGTTGCCTTTTTCCATTCCCGTATTTTAGAAAAAAAATAAAGAAAAAGAAGCAGAACAGAAATGTGCGTAAAACATGCCTCTGGAAACTGTCGTTTTGAAATATGGACGTCTTTTGAATTTTTTGGTCGATATACGACCCCAGGATTTGTTTTCAGGGCCGGTGTCATTTACAGGCCTGCCAATTACTTTGAATATCTACTGACTATTAGCGCTGGGATTACAGCTGCTGTTGTGTGAAACGGCCACAAGGTGGCAGTATTTCTCCTTTACCAAATCTGGTTACTGGGGCAACAGAGCCTCAGTGGAAGTCGTGTTCTAGGTTGTAATTTAGAATGGAATGTGCCAGGAAAATGCCCCTTATGTTTGTCTCACGGCTTCTTGTTCATTTCTTTAATTTAATTTTTATTTTTTATCACAGCCAGTTTTTGATTACAATGTTTGGGTTGTTTTAGGTGTGCAAGATGTGGTTCTTTTACACATATACATATGTCTGTTCTTCCTGGGATCCTTTTCCCATGTACGTTACGACAGAATGCTGAGTAGTCTTCTCTTGGTATTCCGTAGGTGTTTGGTGATTCTATATTTCACCTGTGTTTGTATATGTCTGTTAACCCCAATATCCTAATGTATCCAATCCTCACACCTTTCCATTGGCGAAACATAAGTTTGTTTAATGAATCTGTGATTGCCCTTCTCTGTGGAAATATCTTCACTGGTATCAAGTTTTAGGTAACACCTATAAGTGATATCATACGATATGTGTCTTTCTCTTTCTGACTTACTACAAGTCACGTGATTACCTCTAGACTCATCTACGGTGCTGCAAATGGCATTGTGTCCTTTTTTTCCTTGGCTACTATTCTGTCTGTACATGTACCAGTTCGTCTTTGTCCACTCATCTGTTGATGGACTTTTTGGTTGCTTCCATGTCATGGCTATTGTAATGCTGCGGCAATGCACATTTGCCTGCCTGTGTCTTTCCAATTCTGTCTTCTTAGGGTATAGGCCCAGGAGTGGGCCCGCTGGATCATATGGTAGCAAAATGTTTACCTTGTGGAGGCACCTCCATTCTGTTCTCATTAGTGTCTCTTACCAGGATACGTCCCACTTAAAGTTGAAGTTATGGTCTTCTCCACAACACCTTCAGCGTTTATTGTTTGTAGTATTTTTGCTGACGTTTATTCTGACTAGTGTGAGCTGATACCACTTTGTGGTTGGATTTGCATGCGTCTCATAATCCCTTGAAATTGAGCCTTCTCGCATGTCCTTTTTTTCTTCAAACTGTGAGTACAGCTTACCTCTTCAAACTGTTTTCGTGAAGTGTGTGTGACATTTAGAAATATTTTGGCCATTACCTCCCTCAAGACATTTTGAGGTCAGGTTTCATTGACAGCCCTCCAGTATTGGTGCATATGAAGTGACCCTAAGTACAGGTTTTAAAGCTGCTGTTGCAGGTAATGCCCAGAGGGCGGCAGCATTTCTGCTTTTCCCAATCTGGTAACTAGGGAAACAGACCATCCTGGCAGTGGTGTTCCTCGGTTATATACTAGAGTGGAATGTGCCCCCAAAAGCT
The DNA here is from genome assembly GCF_025265405.1 of Mesoplodon densirostris. Classification (NCBI taxonomy): domain Eukaryota; kingdom Metazoa; phylum Chordata; class Mammalia; order Artiodactyla; family Ziphiidae; genus Mesoplodon; species Mesoplodon densirostris. The sequence goes on from NC_082668.1 coordinate 54,932,432, forward strand.
GATGTCTCCTTACTTATGTTTGCTTTATGAATTGAATTTATATTTTTCTTATTGGAGTCATATTCCATTGTGTACATGGACCACTTCTTCTTTGTGCATTCCTCTGTTGATGGACATTTTCGTAGCTTCCAAGTATTGGCTATGTTAAATGTTCTGTAGTAAAGGATTGCCAGCCTGTGTCTTTTTTTTTGGCTCTACGTGGGCCTCTCGTTTCCTTGGACCCTCCCATTGCAGAGCACAGGCTCCGGACACGCAGGCCCAGCAGCCATAGCTCACGGGACCCGCGGCTCCACGGCATGTGGGATCTTCCGGAACCGGGGCATGAACCCGTGTCCCCTGCATTGGCAGGCGGACTCTGAACCACTGCGCCACCAGTGAAGCCCAGCCTGTGTCTTTTTGATTCTCATCCCCTCAGGCGATAGGCCCAGCAGTGGGTATGCTTGATTGGATGGTAGCTCAGTATTTACCTTTCCAAGGCACCTCATTTTTGTTTTCATTACTGGCTCTTACAATGTCCCACGTTGAACCGAGGGTAGGCATTTCTCCCAAACCCCTTCAGCGTTTAATGTTTGCAGGATTTTTGCTGATGGCCATTCTGACTGGTGTGAGCTGATAGGTTTTTGTAATTTGGATTTGCATATCTTTAATTATTCCTAACGTTCAGCCTTTTTCCATGCCTTTTTAAATTTCTTGTACAGAAAAACAGAAAAAAAAAACGGAGAGTACAATTAACCTCTTGAAATAGTCTTCTTGGATGGTTGCCCTCTTTTGAATTTTTTGGTCAATTTTCGACCCCAGGATTGTTTTGGAGGGCAGGTGTCATTCACAGGCCTGCAATGAGTGTGCATATTTAGTGACCATTAGCACTGGGTTTAAAGCTGCTGTTGTGGGAAATGGCCACAAGGTGGCGTTAGTTCTCCATTCCCAAATCTGGTGACTAGGGCAGCAGAGCCTTTCTGGGACCAACGGAATACAGAAGAAGGCATCATTGAAGTCTAATACAGAAAACCATGTCATGGTGGATGGTAGAATGACCAGCAGGGTGTAGGAATTAGGAACTACTGGATGTATATCCTCAGTGACTTCACTGACTGTCCTGACATCCTTTACTAGGTCCCCAGCAGCCCACGGGGCTGACGTGGTCAGGGCAATGCCAGGTTATGGAGCTCACCTGCGCAACTACCCAGCAGCGCATGGGGCTCTCGTGATCAGGTCCCTCCCAGGATACGTAGCTCCCGTGGGCAGGTAAGAAAGCAGGGCTGGGAACACAGGAATCGTGCACATAGCCCTCATTTCACAGCATCCCAGATGGCCTGTCTCTCAGAGCTGACACAGAGCACCTCAGAGCAGGACTTGAACTAACAAACAGCATCTCCGACAGGTCTGTGACCCTGGGCGTCACTCTGTGCGGCCTCCCTCTGCCTGGTCTTCCAGAGACTTCCACTGCAGACGGGGCACCAGGCCTCTGTCTCCACCCATCACCCCTCCTCTCCCTGACTCCTGGGTTCCTCTCATTAAGAGAGTGTCTTCTTGAAGTTGTCTCCCACTCATGGGACAGACAAAATGATTAGAAAACAAGCCGGAGCTGCAGCCCCTTGTCTATCCTGACTCTTAGGAGCCCACACCTGTTCCTTGGACCTGGCCAGTTCAGCGAGGTCCATTTTCTGCAATGTGAGCCCCTGAGGTTTGAGGATTGGCTGAGCTGGGCAGCCTGACCCTGCCGGCCAGCCCTGCCCAGGTGTGCCTGTGTTGAGGTCAATATAAACACCACTCCAGGCAGCAAGAGGCACTGCAGGTATGCCTGACGCCATATTCTCTGTCCCGTCAGCAGTCTCGGGGCTGTGCTGGTGGGAGGGTGTGAGGGGCCACGGCTTTGTGGGTGGTCCGGTGTGAGTGGGGCTCTGCTGGAGATTCTGCAGGAGTTGCCAGGCTGCCACCTGCTAAAGAAGAGGATGTGTCACCCATACCTTCGGCTGGAATTTCTCCCCGGGCAGAGGTGAGGAAGGAAAAAAGCAGTGGGGGCCGGGACAGGAGGGGTATCTCAGGCAGGGAAATGGAAAGCTTCCAGAAGAGCGCCCGGGGCCAGGAGCATCCTGGCTGGCCTGCAGGCACCAAGTAGGCCTGCGTGCTGTCACTGGTGTGGCTCCACGGCCCTTCCTCTACGCTTTCGAGTCCTTGTACGTATTCAGGTGTTTTACCTGGGAAGGGTGGGAACAGTTCAGCAGCAGCTGGCCTGGGGCTCATCTCACGTTTACTCACAGACCCCTCGGCATGGTCCCCCAGCTTTGCAATGAGGACGTTCCTTGTGGGGGGCCTGCTGGCTGCATGGGAGATGATTCCCCACCTCTGACGAACTTCAGAATTGTTTACCACTGGAGCAAGTGCCCTGATAGCGTTTTCCTCTGTATAACTGGTGCATTCTGGTTTTTTTTTCTTTTTTGGTTCAAGGTAGATTTCATTTCTCTTTCATGTATTTACAGATATAAGCATGGAAATAATTCATTCATATAAATATATCTGTGTGAAGGGAGGAACTTTTTTCTGCTTTATTTTTAAATTTTATTTTTTTAATCTTGAAATTTAATTTTATTTATTTTTTTATACAGCAGGTTATTATTAGTTATCTATTTTATACATATACATGTATACAGGTCAATCCCAATCTCCCAACTCATCCCACCACCACCAACCCGTGGCTTCCCCCCCTTGGTGTCCATACGTTTGTTCTCTACCTCTGTGTCTCTATTTCTGCCCTGCAAACCGGTTCATCTCTACCATTTTTCTAGGTTCCACATATATGCATTAATATACAGTATTTGTTTTCCTCTTTCTGACTTACTTCACTCTGTATGACAGTCTCTAGATCCATCGACGTCTCAACAAATGACCCAGTTTCATTCCTTTGTATGGCTGAGTAGTATTCCATTTTATATATGTACCACATCTTTATCCATTCGTCTGTCTGTGGGCATTTAGGTTGCTTCCATTACGTGGTTATTGTAAATAGTGCTGCAATGAACATTGCGGTGAATGTGTCTTTTGGATTTATGGTTTTCTCTGGGTATATGCCCGAAAGTGGGATTGCTGAATCATATGCTAATTCTATTTTTAGTTTTTAAAGGAACCTCCATACTGCTCTCCATAGTGACTGTATCAATTTACATTCGCACCAATGGTGGAAGAGGGTTCCTTTTGTCCACACCCTCCCCAGCATTTGTTGTTTGTAGATTTTCTGATGATGCCCATTCTAACAGGTGAGGTGATATCTCACTGTAGTTTTGATTTGCATTTCTCTAATAATTAGTCATGTTGAGCAGCTTTTCATGTGCGTCTTGTCCATCTCTGCATCTTCTTTGAAGAAATGTCTATTTAGATCTTCTACCCATTTTTGTATTGGGTTGTTTGTTTTATATATATTAAGCTGCATGAGCTGTTTATATATATTGGAGATTAAACCTTTGTCCATTGATTCCTTTGCAAATATTTTCTCCCATTCTGAGGGTTGCCTTTTTCCATTCCCGTATTTTAGAAAAAAATAAAGAAAAAGAAGCAGAACAGAAATGTGCGTAAAACATGCCTCTGGAAACTGTCGTTTTGAAATATGGACGTCTTTTGAATTTTTTGGTCGATATACGACCCCAGGATTTGTTTTCAGGGCCGGTGTCATTTACAGGCCTGCCAATTACTTTGAATATCTACTGATTATTAGCGCTGGGATTACAGCTGCTGTTGTGTGAAACGGCCACAAGGTGGCAGTATTTCTCCTTTACCAAATCTGGTTACTGGGGCAACAGAGCCTCAGTGGAAGTCGTGTTCTAGGTTGTAATTTAGAATGGAATGTGCCAGGAAAATGCCCCTTATGTTTGTCTCACGGCTTCTTGTTCATTTCTTTAATTTAATTTTTATTTTTTATCACAGCCAGTTTTTGATTACAATGTTTGGGTTGTTTTAGGTGTGCAAGATGTGGTTCTTTTACACATATACATATGTCTGTTCTTCCTGGGATCCTTTTCCCATGTACGTTACGACAGAATGCTGAGTAGTCTTCTCTTGGTATTCCGTAGGTGTTTGGTGATTCTATATTTCACCTGTGTTTGTATATGTCTGTTAACCCCAATATCCTAATGTATCCAATCCTCACACCTTTCCATTGGCGAAACATAAGTTTGTTTAATGAATCTGTGATTGCCCTTCTCTGTGGAAATATCTTCACTGGTATCAAGTTTTAGGTAACACCTATAAGTGATATCATACGATATGTGTCTTTCTCTTTCTGACTTACTACAAGTCACGTGATTACCTCTAGACTCATCTACGGTGCTGCAAATGGCATTGTGTCCTTTTTTTCCTTGGCTACTATTCTGTCTGTACATGTACCAGTTCGTCTTTGTCCACTCATCTGTTGATGGACTTTTTGGTTGCTTCCATGTCATGGCTATTGTAATGCTGCAGCAATGCACATTTGCCTGCCTGTGTCTTTCCAATTCTGTCTTCTTAGGGTATAGGCCCAGGAGTGGGCCTGCTGGATCATATGGTAGCAAAATGTTTACCTTGTGGAGGCACCTCCATTCTGTTCTCATTAGTGTCTCTTACCAGGATACGTCCCACTTAAAGTTGAAGTTATGGTCTTCTCCACAACACCTTCAGCGTTTATTGTTTGTAGTATTTTTGCTGACGTTTATTCTGACTAGTGTGAGCTGATACCACTTTGTGGTTGGATTTGCATGCGTCTCATAATCCCTTGAAATTGAGCCTTCTCGCATGTCCTTTTTTTCTTCAAACTGTGAGTACAGCTTACCTCTTCAAATTGTTTTCGTGAAGTGTGTGTGACATTTAGAAATATTTTGGCCATTACCTCCCTCAAGACATTTTGAGGTCAGGTTTCATTGACAGCCCTCCAGTATTGGTGCATATGAAGTGACCCTAAGTACAGGTTTTAAAGCTGCTGTTGCAGGTAATGCCCAGAGGGCGGCAGCATTTCTGCTTTTCCCAATCTGGTAACTAGGGAAACAGACCATCCTGGCAGTGGTGTTCCTCGGTTATATACTAGAGTGGAATGTGCCCCCAAAAGCTGATGTCTCCTTACTTATGTTTGCTTTATGAATTGAATTTATATTTTTCTTATTGGAGTCATATTCCATTGTGTACATGGACCACTTCTTCTTTGTGCATTCCTCTGTTGATGGACATTTTCGTAGCTTCCAAGTATTGGCTATGTTAAATGTTCTGTAGTACAGGATTGCCAGCCTGTGTCTTTTTTTTTGGCTCTACGTGGGCCTCTCGTTGCCGTGGACCCTCCCATTGCAGAGCACAGGCTCCGGACACGCAGGCCCAGCAGCCATAGCTCACGGGACCCGCGGCTCCACGGCATGTGGGATCTTCCGGAACCGGGGCATGAACCCGTGTCCCCTGCATTGGCAGGCGGACTCTGAACCACTGCGCCACCAGTGAAGCCCAGCCTGTGTCTTTTTGATTCTCATCCCCTCAGGCGATAGGCCCAGCAGTGGGTATGCTTGATTGGATGGTAGCTCAGTATTTACCTTTCCAAGGCACCTCATTTTTGTTTTCATTACTGGCTCTTACAATGTCCCACGTTGAACCAAGGGTAGGCATTTCTCCCAAACCCCTTCAGCGTTTAATGTTTGCAGGATTTTTGCTGATGGCCATTCTGACTGGTGTGAGCTGATAGGTTTTTGTAATTTGGATTTGCATATCTTTAATTATTCCTAACGTTCAGCCTTTTTCCATGCCTTTTTAAATTTCTTGTACAGAAAAACAGAAAAAAAAACGGAGAGTACAATTAACCTCTTGAAATAGTCTTCTTGGATGGTTGCCCTCTTTTGAATTTTTTGGTCAATTTTCGACCCCAGGATTGTTTTTGAGGGCAGGTGTCATTCACAGGCCTGCAATGAGTGTGAATATTTAGTGACCATTCGCACTGGGTTTAAAGCTGCTGTTGTGGGAAATGGCCACAAGGTGGCGTTAGTTCTCCATTCCCAAATCTGGTTACTAGGGCAGCAGAGCCTTTCTGGGACCAACGGAATACAGAAGAAGGCATCATTGAAGTCTAATACAGAAAACCATGTCATGGTGGATGGTAGAATGACCAGCAGGGTGTAGGAATTAGGAACTACTGGATGTATATCCTCAGTGACTTCACTGACTGTCCTGACATCCTTTACCAGGTCCCCAGCAGCCCACGGGGCTGACGTGGTCAGGGCAATGCCAGGTTATGGAGCTCACATGCGCAACTACCCAGCAGCGCATGGGGCTCTCGTGATCACGTCCCTCCCAGGATACGTAGCTCCCGTGGGCAGGTAGGACAGCAGGGCTGGGAACACAGGAATCGTGCACATAGCCCTCATTTCACAGCATCCCAGATGGCCTGTCTCTCAGAGCTGACACAGAGCACCTCAGAGCAGGACTTGAACTAACAAACAGCATCTCCGACAGGTCTGTGACCCTGGGCGTCACTCTGTGCGGCCTCCCTCTGCCTGGTCTTCCAGAGACTTCCACTGCAGACGGGGACCAGGCCTCTGTCTCCACCCATCACCCCTCCTCTCCCTGACTCCTGGGTTCCTCTCATTAAGAGAGTGTCTTCTTGAAGTTGTCTCCCACTCATGGGCCAGACAAAATGATTAGAAAACAAGCCGGAGCTGCAGCCCCTTGTCTATCCTGACTCTTAGGAGCCCACACCTGTTCCTTGGACCTGGCCGGTTCAGCGAGGTCCATTTTCTGCAATGTGAGCCCCTGAGGTTTGAGGATTGGCTGACCTGGGCAGCCTGACCCTGCCGGCCAGCCCTGCCCAGGTGTGCCTGTGTTGAGGTCAATATAAACACCACTCCAGGCAGCAAGAGGCACTGCAGGTATGCCTGACGCCATATTCTCTGCCCCGTCAGCAGTCTCGGGGCTGTGCTGGTGGGAGGGTGTGAGGGGCCACGGCTTTGTGGGTGGTCCGGTGTGAGTGGGGCTCTGCTGGAGATTCTGCAGGAGTTGCCAGGCTGCCACCTGCTAAAGAAGAGGATGTGTCACCCATACCTTCGGCTGGAATTTCTCCCCGGGCAGAGGTGAGGAAGGAAAAAAGCAGTGGGGGCCGGGACAGGAGGGGTATCTCAGGCAGGGAAATGGAAAGCTTCCAGAAGAGCGCCCGGGGCCAGGAGCATCCTGGCTGGCCTGCAGGCACCAAGTCGGCCTGCGTGCTGTCGCTGGTGTGGCTCCACGGCCCTTCCTCTAGGCTTTCGAGTCCTTGTACATATTCAGGTGTTTTACCTGGGAAGGGTGGGAACAGTTCAGCAGCAGCTGGCCTGGGGCTCATCTCACGTTTACTCACAGACCCCTCGGCATGGTCCCCCAGCTTTGCAATGAGGACGTTCCTTGTGGGGGGCCTGCTGGCTGCATGGGAGATGATTCCCCCCCTCTGACGAACTTCAGAATTGTTTACCACTGGAGCAAGTGCCCTGATAGCGTTTTCCTCTGTATAACTGGTGCATTCTGTTTTTTTTTTCTTTTTTGGTTCAAGGTAGATTTCATTTCTCTTTCATGTATTTATAGACATAAGCATGGAAATAATTCATTCATATAAATATATCTGTGTGAAGGGAGGAACTTTTTTCTGCTTTATTTTTAAATTTTAGTTTTTTAATCTTGAAATTTAATTTTATTTATTTTTTTATACAGCAGGTTATTATTAGTTATCTATTTTATACATATACATGTATACAGGTCAATCCCAATCTCCCAACTCATCCCACCACCACCACCCCATGGCTTCCCCCCCCCTTGGTGTCCATACGTTTGTTCTCTACCTCTGTGTCTCTATTTCTGCCCTGCAAACCGGTTCATCTCTACCATTTTTCTAGGTTCCACATATATGCATTAATATACAGTATATGTTTTTCTCTTTCTGACTTACTTCACTCTGTATGACAGTCTCTAGATCCATCGACGTCTCAACAAATGACCCAGTTTCATTCCTTTGTATGGCTGAGTAGTATTCCATTTTATATATGTACCACATCTTTATCCATTCGTCTGTCTGTGGGCATTTAGGTTGCTTCCATTACGTGGTTATTGTAAATAGTGCTGCAATGAACATTGCAGTGAATGTGTCTTTTGGATTTATGGTTTTTTCTGGGTATATGCCCCAAAGTGGGATTGCTGAATCATATGCTAATTCTATTTTTAGTTTTTAAAGGAACCTCCATACTGCTCTCCATAGTGACTGTATCAATTTACATTCGCACCAATGGTGGAAGAGGGTTCCTTTTGTCCACACCCTCCCCAGCATTTGTTGTTTGTAGATTTTCTGATGATGCCCATTCTAACAGGTGAGGTGATATCTCACTGTAGTTTTGATTTGCATTTCTCTAATAATTAGTCATGTTGAGCAGCTTTTCATGTGCGTCTTGTCCATCTCTGCATCTTCTTTGAAGAAATGTCTATTTAGATCTTCTACCCATTTTTGTATTGGGTTGTTTGTTTTATATATATTAAGCTGCATGAGCTGTTTATATATATTGGAGATTAAACCTTTGTCCATTGATTCCTTTGCAAATATTTTCTCCCATTCTGAGGGTTGCCTTTTTCCATTCCCGTATTTTAGAAAAAAAAATAAAGAAAAAGAAGCAGAACAGAAATGTGCGTAAAACATGCCTCTGGAAACTGTCGTTTTGAAATATGGACGTCTTTTGAATTTTTTGGTCGATATACGACCCCAGGATTTGTTTTCAGGGCCGGTGTCATTTACAGGCCTGCCAATTACTTTGAATATCTACTGACTATTAGCGCTGGGATTACAGCTGCTGTTGTGTGAAACGGCCACAAGGTGGCAGCATTTCTCCTTTACCAATCTGGATACTGGGGCAACCGAGCCTCAGTGGAAGTCGTGTTCTAGGTTGTAATTTAGAATGGAATGTGCCAGGAAAATGCCCCTTATGTTTGTCTCACGGCTTCTTGTTCATTTCTTTAATTTAATTTTTATTTTTTCATCACAGCCAGTTTGATTACAATGTTTGGGTTGTTTTAGGTGTGCAAGATGTGGTTCTTTTACACATATACATATGTCTGTTCTTCCTGGGATCCTTTTCCCATGTACGTTACGACAGAATGCTGAGTAGTCTTCTCTTGGTATTCCGTGGGTGTTTGGTGATTCTATATTTCACCTGTGTTTGTATATGTCTGTTAACCCCAATATCCTAATGTATCCAATCCTCACACCTTTCCATTGGCGAAACATAAGTTTGTTTAATGAATCTGTGATTGCCCTTCTCTGTGGAAATATCTTCACTGGTATCAATTTTTAGGTAACACCTATATGTGATATCATATGATATGTGTCTTTCTCTTTCTGACTTACTACAAGTCACGTGATTACCTCTAGACTCATCTACGGTGCTGCAAATGGCATTGTATCCTTTTTTCCTTGGCTACTATTCTGTGTGTACATGTACCAGTTCGTCTTTGTCACTCATCTGTTGATGGACTTTTTGGTTGCTTCCATGTCATGGCTATTGTAATGCTGCGGCAATGCACATTTGCCTGCCTGTGTCTTTCCAATTCTGTCTTCTTAGGGTATAGGCCCAGGAGTGGGCCTGCTGGATCATATGGTAGCAAAATGTTTACCTTGTGGAGGCACCTCCATTCTGTTCTCATTAGTGTCTCTTACCAGGATACGTCCCACTTAAAGTTGAAGTTATGGTCTTCTCCACAACACCTTCAGCGTTTATTGTTTGTAGTATTTTTGCTGATGTTTATTCTGACTAGTGTGAGCTGATACCACTTTGTGGTTGGATTTGCATGCGTCTCATAATCCCTTGAAATTGAGCCTTCTCTCATGTCCTTTTTTTCTTCAAACTGTGAGTACAGCTTACCTCTTCAAATTGTTTTCGTGAAGTGTGTGTGACATTTAGAAATATTTTGGCCATTACCTCCCTCAAGACATTTTGAGGTCGGGTTTCATTGACAGCCCTCCAGTATTGGTGCATATGAAGTGACCCTAAGTACAGGTTTTAAAGCTGCTGTTGCAGGTAATGGCCAGAGGGCGGCAGCATTTCTGCTTTTCCCAATCTGGTAACTAGGGAAACAGACCATCCTGGCAGTGGTGTTCCTCGGTTATATACTAGAGTGGAATGTGCCCCCAAAAGCTGATGTCTCCTTACTTATGTTTGCTTTATGAATTGAATTTATATTTTTCTTATTGGAGTCATATTCCATTGTGTACATGGACCACTTCTTCTTTGTGCATTCCTCTGTTGATGGACATTTTCGTAGCTTCCAAGTATTGGCTATGTTAAATGTTCTGTAGTACAGGATTGCCAGCCTGTGTCTTTTTTTTAGCTCTACGTGGGCCTCTCGTTGCCGTGGACCCTCCCATTGCAGAGCACAGGCTCCGGACACGCAGGCCCAGCAGCCATAGCTCACGGGACCCGCCTCTCCACGGCATGTGGGATCTTCCGGAACCGGGGCATGAACCCGTGTCCCCTGCATTGGCAGGCGGACTCTGAACCACTGCGCCAGCAGTGAAGCCCAGCCTGTGTCTTTTTGATTCTCATCCCCTCAGGCGATAGGCCCAGCAGTGGGTATGCTTGATTGAATGGTAGCTCAGTATTTACCTTTCCAAGGCACCTCATTTTTGTTTTCATTACTGGCTCTTACAATGTCCCACGTTGAACCAAGGGTAGACATTTCTCCCAAACCCCTTCAGCGTTTAATTGTTTGCAGGATTTTTGCTGATGGCCATTCTGACTGGTGTGAGCTGATAGGGTTTTGTAATTTGGATTTGCATATCTTTAATTATTCCTAACGTTCAGCCTTTTTCCATGCCTTTTTAAATTTCTTGTACAGAAAAACAGAAAAAAAAACGGAGAGTACAATTAACCTCTTGAAATAGTCTTCTTGGATGGTTGCCCTCTTTTGAATTTTCTGGTCAATTTTCGACCCCAGGATTGTTTTTGAGGGCAGGTGTCATTCACAGGCCTGCAATGAGTGTGAATATTTAGTGACCATTAGCACTGGGTTTAAAGCTGCTGTTGTGGGAAATGGCCACAAGGTGGTGGTATTTCTCCATTCCCAAATCTGGTTACTAGGGCAGCAGAGCCTTTCTGGGACCAACGGAATACAGAAGAAGGCATCATTGAAGTCTAATACAGAAAACCATGTCATGGTGGATGGTAGAATGACCAGCAGGGTGTAGGAATTAGGAAGTACTGGATGTATATCCTCGGTGACTTCACTGACTGTCCTGACATCCTTTACCAGGTCCCCAGCAGCCCACGGGGCTGACGTGGTCAGGGCAATGCCAGGTTATGGAGCTCACCTGCGCAACTACCCAGCAGCCCATGGGGCTCTCGTGGTCAGGCCCCTCCCAGGATATGGGGCTCACCTGGGCAGGTCCCCAGCAGCCCACGGGGCTCTCATGGTCAGGCCCCTCCCAGGTTATGGAGCTCACCTGCGCAACTACCCAGCAGCGCATGGGGCTCTCGTGATCAGGTCCCTCCCAGGATACGTAGCTCCCGTGGGCAGGTAGGACAGCAGGGCTGGGAACACAGGAATCGTGCACATAGCCCTCATTTCACAGCATCCCAGATGGCCTGTCTCTCAGAGCTGACACAGAGCCCCTCAGAGCAGGACTTGAACTAACAAACAGCATCTCCGACAGGTCTGTGACCCTGGGCGTCACTCTGTGCGGCCTCCCTCTGCCTGGTCTTCCAGAGACTTCCACTGCAGACGGGGACCAGGCCTCTGTCTCCACCCATCACCCCTCCTCTCCCTGACTCCTGGATTCCTCTCATTAAGAGAGTGTCTTCTTGAAGTTGTCTCCCACTCATGGGCCAGATAAAATGATTAGAAAACAAGGCGGAGCTGCAGCCCCTTGTCTATCCTGACTCTTAGGAGCCCACACCTGTTCCTTGGACCTGGCCAGTTCAGCGAGGTCCATTTTCTGCAATGTGAGCCCCTGAGGTTTGAGGATTGGCTGAGCTGGGCAGCCTGACCCTGCCGGCCAGCCCTGCCCAGGTGTGCCTGTGTTGAGGTCAATATAAACACCACTCCAGGCAGCAAGAGGCACTGCAGGTATGCCTGACGCCATATTCTCTGTCCCGTCAGCAGTCTCGGGGCTGTGCTGGTGGGAGGGTGTGAGGGGCCACGGCTTTGTGGGTGGTCCGGTGTGAGTGGGGCTCTGCTGGAGATTCTGCAGGAGTTGCCAGGCTGCCACCTGCTAAAGAAGAGGATGTGTCACCCATACCTTCGGCTGGAATTTCTCCCCGGGCAGAGGTGAGGAAGGAAAAAAGCAGTGGGGGCCGGGACAGGAGGGGTATCTCAGGCAGGGAAATGGAAAGCTTCCAGAAGAGCACCCAGGGCCAGGAGCATTCTGGCTGGCCTGCAGCTACAAAGTCGCCCTGCGGGCTGGCACTGGTGTGGCTCCACGGCCCTTCCTCTAGGCTTACATGTCCTTGTACATATTCAGGTGTTTTACCTGGGAAGGGAGGGAACAGTTCAGCAGCACCTGGCCTGGGGCTCCCCTCATGTTTAAGCTCAGACGCCTCGGGACGGTCCCCCAGGTTTGCAATGAGGACGTTCCTTGCGGGGGGGGGGGCATGCTGGCTGCATGGGAGATGATTCCCCACCTCTGACGAACTTCAGAATTGTTTACCACTGGAGCAAGTGACCTGATAGCGTTTTCCTCTGTATAACTGGTGGGTTCTGTTTTTTTTTCTTTTTTGGTTCAAGGTAGATTTCATTTCTCTTTCATGTATTTATAGATATAAGCATGGAAATCATTCATTCATATAAATATATCTGTGTGAAGGGAGGAAGTTTTTTCTGATTTATTTTTAAATTTTATTTTTTAATCTTGAAATTTAATTTTATTTATTTTTTATACAGCAGGTTATTATTAGTTATCTATTTTATACATATACATGTATACAGGTCAATCCCAATCTCCCAACTCACCCCACCACCACCACCCCATGCCTTCCCCCGCTTGGTGTCCATACGTTTGTTCTCTACCTCTGTGTCTCTATTTCTGCCCTACAAACCGGTTCATCTCTACCATTTTTTCTAGGTTCCACATATATGCATTAATATACAATATTTGTTTTTCTGTTTCTGACTTTCTTCACTCGGTATGACAGTCTCTAGATCCATCGACGTCTCAACAAATGACCCAGTTTCATTCCTTTGTATGGCTGAGTAATATTCCAATTTATATATGTACCACATCTTTATCCATTCGTCTGTCTGTGGGCATTTAGGTTGCTTCCATTACCTGGCTATTGTAAATAGTGCTGCAATGAACATTGTGGTGAATGTGTCTTTGATTTATGGGTTCCTCTGGGTATCTGTCCAGAAGTGGGATTGCTGGATCCTATGGTAATTCTATTTTTAAGGAACCTCCATACTGTTCTCCATAGTGACTGTATCAATTTACATTCCCACCAATGGTGGAAGAGGGTTCCTTTTGTCCACACCCTCCCCAGCATTTGTTGTTTGTAGATTTTCTGATGATGCCCATTCTAACAGGTGTCAGGTGATACCTCATTGTAGTTTTGATTTGCATTTCTCTAACAATTAGTGATGTTGAGCAGCTTTTCATGTGCGTCTTGTCCATCTCTGCACCTTCTCTGAAGAAATGTCTATTTAGATCTTCTAGCCATTTTTGTATTGGGTAGAAATAGAAATATAAAATAAAATAATAATACTTTTTAATATTAAGCTGCATGAGCTGTTTACATATATTGGAGATTAAACCTTTGTCCATTGATTCGTATGCAAATATTTTCTCCCATTCTGAGGGTTGCCTTTTTCCATTCCCGTATTTTAGCAAAAAGAAAGAAAGAAAGAAAAAGAAGCAGAACAGAGATGTGTATAAAATATGCCTCTTGAAACAGTCGTTTTGAAATATCGACGTCTTTTAAAATTTTGGGTCGATATAAGAACCCAGGATTTGTTTTGAGGGCAGGTGTCATTTACAGGCCTGCAATTATTTTGAATATCAACTGACCATTAGCGCTTGGTTTACAGCTGCTGTTGTGCGAAATGGCCACAAGGTGGCAGCAGTTCTCCTTTACCAAATCTGGTTACTAGGGCAACAGAGCCTCAATGGAAGTCGTGTTCTAGGTTGTAATTTCGAATGGAATGTGCCAGGAAAAAGCCCCTTAAGTTTGTCTCACGACTTCTTGTTCGTTTTTTTAATTTAATTTTAATTTTTTATAACAGCAAGTTTGATTACAATGTTTAGCTTCTTGTATGTGTGCAAGGTGTGGTTCTTTTGCACATATACATATGTCTGTTCTTCCTGGGACCCTTTTCCCATGTACGTTATGACAGAATGTTGAGTAGTCTTCTCTTGGTATTCCGTAGGTGTTTGGTGATTCTATATTTCACCTGTGTTTGTATATGTCTGTTAACCCCAATATCCTAATGTATCCAATCCTCACAGCTTTCCAGTGGTAAACCATAAGTTTGTTTAATGAATCTGTGATTGCCCTTCTCTGTGGAAATATCTTCACTGGTATCAAGTTTTAGGTAACACCTATAAGTGATATCATACGATATGTGTCTTTCTCTTTCTGACTTACTACAAGTCACGTGATTACCTCTAGACTCCTCTACGGTGCTGCTAATGGCATTGTGTCCTTTTCTTCCTCGGCTAATATTGTGTCTGTACATGTCCCAGTTCTTCTTTGTCCACTCGTCTGTTCATGGAATTTTTGGTTGCTTCCATGTCATGGCTAGTGTAATGCTGTGGCAATGCACATTTGCCTGCCTGTGTCTTTCCAATTCTGTCTTCTTAGGGTCTAGGCCCAGGAGTGGGCCTGCTGGATCATATGGTAGCAAAACGTTTACCTTGTAGAGGCACCTCCATTCTGTTCTCATTAGTGTCTCTTACCAGGATACGTCCCACTTAAAGTTGAAGTTATGGTCTTCTCCACAACACCTTCAGCGTTTATTGTTTGTAGTATTTTTGCTGATGTTTATTCTGACGAGTGTGAGCTGATACCACTTTGTGGTTGGATTTGCATGCGTCTCATAATCTCTTGAAATTGAGCCTTCTCGCATGTCCTTTTTTTCTTCAAACTGTGAGTACAGCTTACCTCTTCAAATTGTTTTCTTGAAGTATGTGTGACATTTAGAAATATTTTGGCCATTACCTCCCTCAAGACATTTTGAGGTCAGGTTTCATTGACAGCCCTCCAGTATTGGTGCATATGAAGTGACCCTAAGTACCGGTTTTAAAGCTGCTTTTGCAGGTAACGGCCAGAGGGCGGCAGCATTTCTGCTTTTCCGAATCTGGTAACTAGGGAAACAGACCATCCTGGCAGTGGTGTTCCTCGGTTATATATTAGAGTGGAATGTGCCCCCAAAAGCTGATGTCTCCTTACTTATGTTTGCTTTATGAATTGAATTTATATTTTTCTTATTGGAGTCATATTCCATTGCGAACATGGACTACTTCTTCTTTGTGCATTCCTCTGTTGATGGACATTTTTGTAGCTTCCAAGTATTGGCTATGTTAAATATTGCTGTAGTGCACGATTGCCAGCCTGTGTCTTTTTTTTTTGGCTGTACGTGGGCCTCTCGTTGCCGTGGACCCTCCCATTGCAGAGCACAGGCTCCGGACATGCAAGCCCAGCAGCCATAGCTCACGGGACTGGCCGCTCTACGGCATGTGGGATCTTCCGGAACCGGGGTATGAACCCGTGTCGCTGTATTGGCAGGTTGACTCTGAACCACTGCGCCACCAGTGAAGCCCAGCCTGTGTCTTTTTGATTCTCATCCCCTCAGGCGATAGGCCCAGCAGTGGGTATGCTTGATTGAAAGGTAGCTCAGTATTTACCTTTACAAGGCACCTCATTTTTGTTTTCATTACTGGCTCTTACAATGTCCCACGTTGAACCAAGGGTAGGCATTTCTCCAAAACCCCTTCAGCATTTATTGTTTGCAGAATTTTTGCTAATGGGCATTCTGACTGGTGTGAGCTGATAGGTTTATGTCATTTGGATTTGCATATCTTTAATTATTCCTAATGTTCAGCCTTTTTCCATGCCTTTTTAAATTTCTTGTACAGAAAAACAGAAAAAAACGGAGAGTACAATTAACCTCTTGAAATAGTCTTCTTGGATGGTTGCCCTCTTTTGAATTTTCTGGTCAATTTTCGACCCCAGGATTGTTTTGGAGGGCAGGTGTCATTCACAGGCCTGCAATGAGTGTGCATATTTAGTGACCATTAGCACTGGGTTTAAAGCTGCTGTTGTGGGAAATGGCCACAAGGTGGCGGTATTTCTCCATTCCCAAATCTGGTTACTAGGGCAGCAGAGCCTTTCTGGGACCAATGGAATACAGAAGAAGGCATCATTGAAGTCTAATACAGAAAACCATGTCCTGGTGGATGGTAGAATGACCAGCAGGGTGTAGGAATTAGGAACTACTGGATGTATATCCTCGGTGACTTCACTGACTGTCCTGACATCCTTTACTAGGTCCTTAGCAGCCCACGGGGCTGATGTGGTCAGAGCAATGCCAGGTTATGGAGCTCACCTGTGCAACTACGCAGCAGCTCATGGGGCTCTCATGGTCAGGCCACTCCCAGGTTATGGAGCTCACCTGTGCAACTACCCAGCAGCTCATGGGGCTCTCGTGATCAGGCCCCTCCCAGGATACGTAGCTCCCGTGGGCAGGTAGGACAGCAGGGCTGGGAACAGAGGAATCGTACACATAGCACTCATTTCAGACCACTCCAGATCGCCTGTCTCTCAGAGCTGACACGCAGCACCTCAGAGCAGGACTTGAACTAACAAACAGCATCTCCGACAGGTCTGTGACCCTGGGCGTCACTCTGTGCGGCCTCCCTCTGCCTGGTCTTCCAGAGACTTCCACTGCAGATGGGGCACCAGGCCTCTGTCTCCACCCATCACCCCTCCTCTCCCTGACTCCTGGGTTCCTCTCATTAAGAGAGTGTCTTCTTGACGTTGTCTCCCACTCATGGGCCACATAAAATGATTAGAAAACAAGCCGGAGCTGCAGCCCCTTGCCTATCCTGACTCTTAGGAGCCCACAGCTGTTCCTTGGACCTGGCTGGTTCAGCGAGGTCCATTTTCTGCAATGTGAGCCCCTGAGGTTTGAGGATTGGCTGAGCTGGGCAGCCTGACCCTGCCGGCCAGCCCTGCCCAGGTGTGCCTGTGTTGAGGTCAATATAAACACCACTCCAGGCAGCAAGAGGCACTGCAGGTATGCCTGACGCCATATTCTCTGCCCCGTCAGCAGTCTCGGGGCTGTGCTGGTGGGAGGGTGTGAGGGGCCACGGCTTTGTGGGTGGTCCGGTGTGAGTGGGGCTCTGCTGGAGATTCTGCAGGAGTTGCCAGGCTGCCACCTGCTAAAGAAGAGGATGTGTCACCCATACCTTCGGCTGGAATTTCTCCCCGGGCAGAGGTGAGGAAGGAAAAATGCAGTGGGGGCCGGGACAGGAGGGGTATCTCAGGCAGGGAAATGGAAAGCTTCCAGAAGAGCGCCCAGGGCCAGGAGCATTCTGGCTGGCCTGCAGCTACAAAGTCGCCCTGCGGGCTGGCACTGGTGTGGCTCCACGGCCCTTCCTCTAGGCTTACAAGTCCTTGTACATATTCAGGTGTTTTACCTGGGAAGGGAGGGAACAGTTCAGCAGCAGCTGGCCTGGGGCTCCCCTCATGTTTAAGCTCAGACGCCTCGGGACGGTCCCCCAGGTTTGCAATGAGGACGTTCCTTGCGGGGGGCCTGCTGGCTGCATGGGAGATGATTCCCCACCTCTGACGAACTTCAGAATTGTTTACCACTGGAGCAAGTGACCTGATAGCGTTTTCCTCTGTATAACTGGTGGGTTCTGTTTTTTTTTTCTTTTTTGGTTCAAGGTAGATTTCATTTCTCTTTCATGTATTTATAGATATAAGCATGGAAATAATTCATTCATATAAATATATCTGTGTGAAGGGAGGAAGTTTTTTCTGATTTATTTTTAAATTTTATTTTTTAATCTTGAAATTTAATTTTATTTATTTTTTATACAGCAGGTTATTATTAGTTATCTATTTTATACATATACATGTATACAGGTCAATCCCAATCTCCCAACTCACCCCACCACCACCACCCCATGCCTTCCCCCGCTTGGTGTCCATAAGTTTGTTCTCTACCTCTGTGTCTCTATTTCTGCCCTACAAACCGGTTCATCTCTACCATTTTTTCTAGGTTCCACATATATGCATTAATATACAATATTTGTTTTTCTGTTTCTGACTTTCTTCACTCGGTATGACAGTCTCTAGATCCATCGACGTCTCAACAAATGACCCAGTTTCATTCCTTTGTATGGCTGAGTAATATTCCAATTTATATATGTACCACATCTTTATCCATTCGTCTGTCTGTGGGCATTTAGGTTGCTTCCATTACCTGGCTATTGTAAATAGTGCTGCAATGAACATTGTGGTGAATGTGTCTTTGATTTATGGGTTCCTCTGGGTATCTGTCCAGAAGTGGGATTGCTGGATCCTATGGTAATTCTATTTTTAAGGAACCTCCATACTGTTCTCCATAGTGACTGTATCAATTTACATTCCCACCAATGGTGGAAGAGGGTTCCTTTTGTCCACACCCTCCCCAGCATTTGTTGTTTGTAGATTTTCTGATGATGCCCATTCTAACAGGTGTCAGGTGATACCTCATTGTAGTTTTGATTTGCATTTCTCTAACAATTAGTGATGTTGAGCAGCTTTTCATGTGCGTCTTGTCCATCTCTGCACCTTCTCTGAAGAAATGTCTATTTAGATCTTCTAGCCATGTTTGTATTGGGTAGAAATAGAAATATAAAATAAAATAATAATACTTTTTAATATTAAGCTGCATGAGCTGTTTACATATATTGGAGATTAAACCTTTGTCCATTGATTCGTATGCAAATATTTTCTCCCATTCTGAGGGTTGCCTTTTTCCATTCCCGTATTTTAGCAAAAAAAAAGAAAGAAAGAAAAAGAAGCAGAACAGAGATGTGTATAAAATATGCCTCTTGAAACAGTCGTTTTGAAATATCGACGTCTTTTAAAATTTTGGGTCGATATAAGAACCCAGGATTTGTTTTGAGGGCAGGTGTCATTTACAGGCCTGCAATTATTTTGAATACCAACTGACCATTAGCGCTTGGTTTACAGCTGCTGTTGTGCGAAATGGCCACAAGGTGGCAGCAGTTCTCCTTTACCAAATCTGGTTACTAGGGCAACAGAGCCTCAATGGAAGTCGTGTTCTAGGTTGTAATTTCGAATGGAATGTGCCAGGAAAAAGCCCCTTAAGTTTGTCTCACGACTTCTTGTTCGTTTTTTTAATTGAATTTTAATTTTTTATAACAGCAAGTTTGATTACAATGTTTAGCTTGTTGTATGTGTGCAAGGTGTGGTTCTTTTGCACATATACATATGTCTGTTCTTCCTGGGACCCTTTTCCCATGTACGTTATGACAGAATGTTGAGTAGTCTTCTCTTGGTATTCCGTAGGTGTTTGGTGATTCTATATTTCACCTGTGTTTGTATATGTCTGTTAACCCCAATATCCTAATGTATCCAATCCTCACAGCTTTCCAGTGGTGAAACATAAGTTTGTTTAATGAATCTGTGATTGACCTTCTCTGTGGAAATATCTTCACTGGTATCAAGTTTTAGGTAACACCTATAAGTGATATCATACGATATGTGTCTTTCTCTTTCTGACTTACTACAAGTCACGTGATTACCTCTAGACTCATCTACGGTGCTGCAAATGGCATTGTGTCCTTTTCTTCCTCGGCTAATATTGTGTCTGTACATGTACCAGTTCCTCTCTGTCCACTCATCTGTTCATGGAATTTTTTGGTTGTTTCCATGTCATGGCTAGTGTAATGCTGTGGCAATGCACATTTGCCTGCCTGTGTCTTTCCAATTCTGTCTTCTTAGGGTCTAGGCCCAGGAGTGGGCCTGCTGGATCATATGGTAGCAAAACGTTTACCTTGTAGAGGCACCTCCATTCTGTTCTCATTAGTGTCTCTTACCAGGATACGTCCCACTTAAAGTTGAAGTTATGGTCTTCTCCACAACACCTTCAGCGTTTATTGTTTGTAGTATTTTTGCTGATGTTTATTCTGACGAGTGTGAGCTGATACCACTTTGTGGTTGGATTTGCATGCGTCTCATAATCTCTTGAAATTGAGCCTTCTCGCATGTCCTTTTTTTCTTCAAACTGTGAGTACAGCTTACCTCTTCAAATTGTTTTCTTGAAGTCTGTGTGACATTTAGAAATATTTTGGCCATTACCTCCCTCAAGACATTTTGAGGTCAGGTTTCATTGACAGCCCTCCAGTATTGGTGCATATGAAGTGACCCTAAGTACCGGTTTTAAAGCTGCTTTTGCAGGTAACGGCCAGAGGGCGGCAGCATTTCTGCTTTTCCGAATCTGGTAACTAGGGAAACAGACCATCCTGGCAGTGGTGTTCCTCGGTTATATATTAGAGTGGAATGTGCCCCCAAAAGCTGATGTCTCCTTACTTATGTTTGCTTTATGAATTGAATTTATACTTTTCTTATTGGAGTCATATTCCATTGCGAACATGGACTACTTCTTCTTTGTGCATTCCTCTGTTGATGGACATTTTTGTAGCTTCCAAGTATTGGCTATGTTAAATATTGCTGTAGTGCACTATTGCCAGCCTGTGTCTTTTTTTTTGGCTGTACGTGGGCCTCTCGTTGCCGTGGACCCTGCCATTGCAGAGCACAGGCTCCGGACATGCAGGCCCAGCAGCCATAGCTCACGGGACCGGCCGCTCTACGGCATGTGGGATCTTCTGGAACCGGGGTATGAACCCGTGTCCCCTGTATTGGCAGGTTGACTCTGAACCACTGCGCCACCAGTGAAGCCCAGCCTGTGTCTTTTTGATTCTCATCCCCTCAGGCGATAGGCCCAGCAGTGGGCATGCTTGATTGAAATGTAGCTCAGTATTTACCTTTACAAGGCACCTCATTTTTGTTTTCATTACTGGCTCTTACAATGTCCCACGTTGAACCAAGGGTAGGCATTTCTCCAAAACCCCTTCAGCATTTATTGTTTGCAGAATTTTTGCTGATGGGCATTCTGACTGGTGTGAGCTGATAGGTTTATGTCATTTGGATTTGCATATCTTTAATTATTCCTAATGTTCAGCCTTTTTCCATGCCTTTTTAAATTTCTTGTACAGAAAAACAGAAAAAAACGGAGAGTACAATTAACCTCTTGAAATAGTCTTCTTGGATGGTTGCCCTCTTTTGAATTTTCTGGTCAAATTTCGACCCCAGGATTGTTTTGGAGGGCAGATGTCATTCACAGGCCTGCAATGAGTGTGAATATTTAGTGACCATTAGCACTGGGTTTAAAGCTGCTGTTGTGGGAAATGGCCACAAGGTGGCGGTATTTCTCCATTCCCAAATCTGGTTACTAGGGCAGCAGAGCCTTTCTGGGACCAATGGAATACAGAAGAAGGCATCATTGAAATCTAATACAGAAAACCATGTCCTGGTGGATGGTAGAATGACCAGCAGGGTGTAGGAATTAGGAACTACTGGATGTATATCCTCAGTGACTTCACTGACTGTCCTGACATCCTTTACTAGGTCCTTAGCAGCCCACGGGGCTGACGTGGTCAGGACAATGCCAGATTATGGAGCTCACCTGTGCAACTACGCAGCAGCTCATGGGGCTCTCATGGTCAGGCCACTCCCAGGTTATGGAGCTCACCTGTGCAACTACCCAGCAGCTCATGGGGCTCTCGTGATCAGGCCCCTCCCAGGATACGTAGCTCCCGTGGGCAGGTAGGACAGCAGGGCTGGGAACAGAGGAATCGTACACATAGCACTCATTTCAGACCACTCCAGATCGCCTGTCTCTCCGAGCTGACACACAGCACCTCAGAGCAGGACTTGAACTAACAAACAGCATCTCCGACAGGTCTGTGACCCTGGGCGTCACTCTGTGCGGCCTCCGTCTGCCTGGTCTTCCAGAGACTTCCACTGCAGATGGGGCACCAGGCCTCTGTCTCCACCCATCACCCCTCCTCTCCCTGACTCCTGGGTTCCTCTCATTAAGAGAGTGTCTTCTTGACGTTGTCTCCCACTCATGGGCCACATAAAATGATTAGAAAACAAGCCGGAGCTGCAGCCCCTTGCCTATCCTGACTCTTAGGAGCCCACAGCTGTTCCTTGGACCTGGCCGGTTCAGCGAGGTCCATTTTCTGCAATGTGAGCCCCTGAGGTTTGAGGATTGGCTGAGCTGGGCAGCCTGACCCTGCCGGCCAGCCCTGCCCAGGTGTGCCTGTGTTGAGGTCAATATAAACACCACTCCAGGCAGCAAGAGGCACTGCAGGTATGCCTGACGCCATATTCTCTGCCCCGTCAGCAGTCTCGGGGCTGTGCTGGTGGGAGGGTGTGAGGGGCCACGGCTTTGTGGGTGGTCCGGTGTGAGTGGGGCTCTGCTGGAGATTCTGCAGGAGTTGCCAGGCTGCCACCTGCTAAAGAAGAGGATGTGTCACCCATACCTTCCGCTGGAATTTCTCCCCGGGCAGAGGTGAGGAAGGAAAAATGCAGTGGGGGCCGGGACAGGAGGGGTATCTCAGGCAGGGAAATGGAAAGCTTCCAGAAGAGCGCCCAGGGCCAGGAGCATTCTGGCTGGCCTGCAGCTACAAAGTCGCCCTGCGGGCTGGCACTGGTGTGGCTCCACGGCCCTTCCTCTATACTTACAAGTCCTTGTACATATTCAGGTGTTTTACCTGGGAAGGGAGGGAACAGTTCAGCAGCAGCTGGCCTGGGGCTCCCCTCATGTTTAAGCTCAGACGCCTCGGGACGGTCCCCCAGGTTTGCAATGAGGACGTTCCTTGCGGGGGGCCTGCTGGCTGCATGGGAGATGATTCCCCACCTCTGACGAACTTCAGAATTGTTTACCACTGGAGCAAGTGACCTGATAGCGTTTTCCTCTGTATAACTGGTGGGTTCTGTTTTTTTTTTCTTTTTTGGTTCAAGGTAGATTTCATTTCTCTTTCATGTATTTATAGATATAAGCATGGAAATCATTCATTCATATAAATATATCTGTGTGAAGGGAGGAAGTTTTTTCTGATTTATTTTTAAATTTTATTTTTTAATCTTGAAATTTAATTTTATTTATTTTTTATACAGCAGGTTATTATTAGTTATCTATTTTATACATATACATGTATACAGGTCAATCCCAATCTCCCAACTCACCCCACCACCACCACCCCATGCCTTCCCCCGCTTGGTGTCCATACGTTTGTTCTCTACCTCTGTGTCTCTATTTCTGCCCTACAAACCGGTTCATCTCTACCATTTTTTCTAGGTTCCACATATATGCATTAATATACAATATTTGTTTTTCTGTTTCTGACTTTCTTCACTCGGTATGACAGTCTCTAGATCCATCGACGTCTCAACAAATGACCCAGTTTCATTCCTTTGTATGGCTGAGTAATATTCCAATTTATATATGTACCACATCTTTATCCATTCGTCTGTCTGTGGGCATTTAGGTTGCTTCCATTACCTGGCTATTGTAAATAGTGCTGCAATGAACATTGTGGTGAATGTGTCTTTGATTTATGGGTTCCTCTGGGTATCTGTCCAGAAGTGGGATTGCTGGATCCTATGGTAATTCTATTTTTAAGGAACCTCCATACTGTTCTCCATAGTGACTGTATCAATTTACATTCCCACCAATGGTGGAAGAGGGTTCCTTTTGTCCACACCCTCCCCAGCATTTGTTGTTTGTAGATTTTCTGATGATGCCCATTCTAACAGGTGTCAGGTGATACCTCATTGTAGTTTTGATTTGCATTTCTCTAACAATTAGTGATGTTGAGCAGCTTTTCATGTGCGTCTTGTCCATCTCTGCACCTTCTCTGAAGAAATGTCTATTTAGATCTTCTAGCCATTTTTGTATTGGGTAGAAATAGAAATATAAAATAAAATAATAATACTTTTTAATATTAAGCTGCATGAGCTGTTTACATATATTGGAGATTAAACCTTTGTCCATTGATTCATATGCAAATATTTTCTCCCATTCTGAGGGTTGCCTTTTTCCATTCCCGTATTTTAGCAAAAAAAAAGAAAGAAAGAAAAAGAAGCAGAACAGAGATGTGTATAAAATATGCCTCTTGAAACAGTCGTTTTGAAATATCGACGTCTTTTAAAATTTTGGGTCGATATAAGAACCCAGGATTTGTTTTGAGGGCAGGTGTCATTTACAGGCCTGCAATTATTTTGAATACCAACTGACCATTAGCGCTTGGTTTACAGCTGCTGTTGTGCGAAATGGCCACAAGGTGGCAGCAGTTCTCCTTTACCAAATCTGGTTACTAGGGCAACAGAGCCTCAATGGAAGTCGTGTTCTAGGTTGTAATTTCGAATGGAATGTGCCAGGAAAAAGCCCCTTAAGTTTGTCTCACGACTTCTTGTTCGTTTTTTTAATTTAATTTTAATTTTTTATAACAGCAAGTTTGATTACAATGTTTAGCTTGTTGTATGTGTGCAAGGTGTGGTTCTTTTGCACATATACATATGTCTGTTCTTCCTGGGACCCTTTTCCCATGTACGTTATGACAGAATGTTGAGTAGTCTTCTCTTGGTATTCCGTAGGTGTTTGGTGATTCTATATTTCACCTGTGTTTGTATATGTCTGTTAACCCCAATATCCTAATGTATCCAATCCTCACAGCTTTCCAGTGGTGAAACATAAGTTTGTTTAATGAATCTGTGATTGACCTTCTCTGTGGAAATATCTTCACTGGTATCAAGTTTTAGGTAACACCTATAAGTGATATCATACGATATGTGTCTTTCTCTTTCTGACTTACTACAAGTCACGTGATTACCTCTAGACTCATCTACGGTGCTGCAAATGGCATTGTGTCCTTTTCTTCCTCGGCTAATATTGTGTCTGTACATGTACCAGTTCCTCTCTGTCCACTCATCTGTTCATGGAATTTTTTGGTTGTTTCCATGTCATGGCTAGTGTAATGCTGTGGCAATGCACATTTGCCTGCCTGTGTCTTTCCAATTCTGTCTTCTTAGGGTCTAGGCCCAGGAGTGGGCCTGCTGGATCATATGGTAGCAAAACGTTTACCTTGTAGAGGCACCTCCATTCTGTTCTCATTAGTGTCTCTTACCAGGATACGTCCCACTTAAAGTTGAAGTTATGGTCTTCTCCACAACACCTTCAGCGTTTATTGTTTGTAGTATTTTTGCTGATGTTTATTCTGACGAGTGTGAGCTGATACCACTTTGTGGTTGGATTTGCATGCGTCTCATAATCTCTTGAAATTGAGCCTTCTCGCATGTCCTTTTTTTCTTCAAACTGTGAGTACAGCTTACCTCTTCAAATTGTTTTCTTGAAGTGTGTGTGACATTTAGAAATATTTTGGCCATTACCTCCCTCAAGACATTTTGAGGTCAGGTTTCATTGACAGCCCTCCAGTATTGGTGCATATGAAGTGACCCTAAGTACCGGTTTTAAAGCTGCTTTTGCAGGTAACGGCCAGAGGGCGGCAGCATTTCTGCTTTTCCGAATCTGGTAACTAGGGAAACAGACCATCCTGGCAGTGGTGTTCCTCGGTTATATATTAGAGTGGAATGTGCCCCCAAAAGCTGATGTCTCCTTACTTATGTTTGCTTTATGAATTGAATTTATAGTTTTCTTATTGGAGTCATATTCCATTGCGAACATGGACTACTTCTTCTTTGTGCATTCCTCTGTTGATGGACATTTTTGTAGCTTCCAAGTATTGGCTATGTTAAATATTGGTGTAGTGCACTATTGCCAGCCTGTGTCTTTTTTTTGGCTGTACGTGGGCCTCTCGTTGCCGTGGACCCTGCCATTGCAGAGCACAGGCTCCGGACATGCAGGCCCAGCAGCCATAGCTCACGGGACCGGCCGCTCTACGGCATGTGGGATCTTCTGGAACCGGGGTATGAACCCGTGTCCCCTGTATTGGCAGGTTGACTCTGAACCACTGCGCCACCAGTGAAGCCCAGCCTGTGTCTTTTTGATTCTCATCCCCTCAGGCGATAGGCCCAGCAGTGGGCATGCTTGATTGAAATGTAGCTCAGTATTTACCTTTACAAGGCACCTCATTTTTGTTTTCATTACTGGCTCTTACAATGTCCCACGTTGAACCAAGGGTAGGCATTTCTCCAAAACCCCTTCAGCATTTATTGTTTGCAGAATTTTTGCTGATGGGCATTCTGACTGGTGTGAGCTGATAGGTTTATGTCATTTGGATTTGCATATCTTTAATTATTCCTAATGTTCAGCCTTTTTCCATGCCTTTTTAAATTTCTTGTACAGAAAAACAGAAAAAAACGGAGAGTACAATTAACCTCTTGAAATAGTCTTCTTGGATGGTTGCCCTCTTTTGAATTTATTGGTCAAATTTCGACCCCAGGATTGTTTTGGAGGGCAGGTGTCATTCACAGGCCTGCAATGAGTGTGAATATTTAGTGACCATTAGCACTGGGTTTAAAGCTGCTGTTGTGGGAAATGGCCACAAGGTGGCGGTATTTCTCCATTCCCAAATCTGGTTACTAGGGCAGCAGAGCCTTTCTGGGACCAATGGAATACAGAAGAAGGCATCATTGAAATCTAATACAGAAAACCATGTCCTGGTGGATGGTAGAATGACCAGCAGGGTGTAGGAATTAGGAACTACTGGATGTATATCCTCGGTGACTTCACTGACTGTCCTGACATCCTTTACTAGGTCCTTAGCAGCCCACGGGGCTGACGTGGTCAGGACAATGCCAGATTATGGAGCTCACCTGTGCAACTACGCAGCAGCTCATGGGGCTCTCATGGTCAGGCCACTCCCAGGTTATGGAGCTCACCTGTGCAACTACCCAGCAGCTCATGGGGCTCTCGTGATCAGGCCCCTCCCAGGATACGTAGCTCCCGTGGGCAGGTAGGACAGCAGGGCTGGGAACAGAGGAATCGTACACATAGCACTCATTTCAGACCACTCCAGATCGCCTGTCTCTCAGAGCTGACACACAGCACCTCAGAGCAGGACTTGAACTAACAAACAGCATCTCCGACAGGTCTGTGACCCTGGGCGTCACTCTGTGCGGCCTCCGTCTGCCTGGTCTTCCAGAGACTTCCACTGCAGATGGGGCACCAGGCCTCTGTCTCCACCCATCACCCCTCCTCTCCCTGACTCCTGGGTTCCTCTCATTAAGAGAGTGTCTTCTTGACGTTGTCTCCCACTCATGGGCCACATAAAATGATTAGAAAACAAGCCGGAGCTGCAGCCCCTTGCCTATCCTGACTCTTAGGAGCCCACAGCTGTTCCTTGGACCTGGCCGGTTCAGCGAGGTCCATTTTCTGCAATGTGAGCCCCTGAGGTTTGAGGATAGGCTGAGCTGGGCAGCCTGACCCTGCCGGCCAGCCCTGCCCAGGTGTGCCTGTGTTGAGGTCAATATAAACACCACTCCAGGCAGCAAGAGGCACTGCAGGTATGCCTGACGCCATATTCTCTGCCCCGTCAGCAGTCTCGGGGCTGTGCTGGTGGGAGGGTGTGAGGGGCCACGGCTTTGTGGGTGGTCCGGTGTGAGTGGGGCTCTGCTGGAGATTCTGCAGGAGTTGCCAGGCTGCCACCTGCTAAAGAAGAGGATGTGTCACCCATACCTTCGGCTGGAATTTCTCCCCGGGCAGAGGTGAGGAAGGAAAGATGCAGTGGGGGCCGGGACAGGAGGGGTATCTCAGGCAGGGAAATGGAAAGCTTCCAGAAGAGCGCCCAGGGCCAGGAGCATTCTGGCTGGCCTGCAGCTACAAAGTCGCCCTGCGGGCTGGCACTGGTGTGGCTCCACGGCCCTTCCTCTAGGCTTACAAGTCCTTGTACATATTCAGGTGTTTTACCTGGGAAGGGAGGGAACAGTTCAGCAGCAGCTGGCCTGGGGCTCCCCTCATGTTTAAGCTCAGACGCCTCGGGACGGTCCCCCAGGTTTGCAATGAGGACGTTCCTTGCGGGGGGCCTGCTGGCTGCATGGGAGATGATTCCCCACCTCTGACGAACTTCAGAATTGTTTACCACTGGAGCAAGTGACCTGATAGCGTTTTCCTCTGTATAACTGGTGGGTTCTGTTTTTTTTTCTTTTTTCGTTCAAGGTAGATTTCATTTCTCTTTCATGTATTTATAGATATAAGCATGGAAATCATTCATTCATATAAATATATCTGTGTGAAGGGATGAACTTTTTTCTGCTTTATTTTTAAATTTTATTTTTTTAATCTTGAAATTTAATTTTATTTATTTTTTATACAGCAGGTTATTATTAGTTATCTATTTTATACATATACATGTATACAGGTCAATCCCAATCTCCCAACTCACCCCACCACCACCACCCCATGCCTTCCCCCGCTTGGTGTCCATACGTTTGTTCTCTACCTCTGTGTCTCTATTTCTGCCCTACAAACCGGTTCATCTCTACCATTTTTTCTAGGTTCCACATATATGCATTAATATACAATATTTGTTTTTCTGTTTCTGACTTTCTTCACTCGGTATGACAGTCTCTAGATCCATCGACGTCTCAACAAATGACCCAGTTTCATTCCTTTGTATGGCTGAGTAATATTCCAATTTATATATGTACCACATCTTTATCCATTCGTCTGTCTGTGGGCATTTAGGTTGCTTCCATTACCTGGCTATTGTAAATAGTGCTGCAATGAACATTGTGGTGAATGTGTCTTTGATTTATGGGTTCCTCTGGGTATCTGTCCAGAAGTGGGATTGCTGGATCCTATGGTAATTCTATTTTTAAGGAACCTCCATACTGTTCTCCATAGTGACTGTATCAATTTACATTCCCACCAATGGTGGAAGAGGGTTCCTTTTGTCCACACCCTCCCCAGCATTTGTTGTTTGTAGATTTTCTGATGATGCCCATTCTAACAGGTGTCAGGTGATACCTCATTGTAGTTTTGATTTGCATTTCTCTAACAATTAGTGATGTTGAGCAGCTTTTCATGTGCGTCTTGTCCATCTCTGCACCTTCTCTGAAGAAATGTCTATTTAGATCTTCTAGCCATTTTTGTATTGGGTAGAAATAGAAATATAAAATAAAATAATAATACTTTTTAATATTAAGCTGCATGAGCTGTTTACATATATTGGAGATTAAACCTTTGTCCATTGATTCATATGCAAATATTTTCTCCCATTCTGAGGGTTGCCTTTTTCCATTCCCGTATTTTAGCAAAAAAAAAGAAAGAAAGAAAAAGAAGCAGAACAGAGATGTGTATAAAATATGCCTCTTGAAACAGTCGTTTTGAAATATCGACGTCTTTTAAAATTTTGGGTCGATATAAGAACCCAGGATTTGTTTTGAGGGCAGGTGTCATTTACAGGCCTGCAATTATTTTGAATACCAACTGACCATTAGCGCTTGGTTTACAGCTGCTGTTGTGCGAAATGGCCACAAGGTGGCAGCAGTTCTCCTTTACCAAATCTGGTTACTAGGGCAACAGAGCCTCAATGGAAGTCGTGTTCTAGGTTGTAATTTCGAATGGAATGTGCCAGGAAAAAGCCCCTTAAGTTTGTCTCACGACTTCTTGTTCGTTTTTTTAATTTAATTTTAATTTTTTATAACAGCAAGTTTGATTACAATGTTTAGCTTGTTGTATGTGTGCAAGGTGTGGTTCTTTTGCACATATACATATGTCTGTTCTTCCTGGGACCCTTTTCCCATGTACGTTATGACAGAATGTTGAGTAGTCTTCTCTTGGTATTCCGTAGGTGTTTGGTGATTCTATATTTCACCTGTGTTTGTATATGTCTGTTAACCCCAATATCCTAATGTATCCAATCCTCACAGCTTTCCAGTGGTGAAACATAAGTTTGTTTAATGAATCTGTGATTGACCTTCTCTGTGGAAATATCTTCACTGGTATCAAGTTTTAGGTAACACCTATAAGTGATATCATACGATATGTGTCTTTCTCTTTCTGACTTACTACAAGTCACGTGATTACCTCTAGACTCATCTACGGTGCTGCAAATGGCATTGTGTCCTTTTCTTCCTCGGCTAATATTGTGTCTGTACATGTACCAGTTCCTCTCTGTCCACTCATCTGTTCATGGAATTTTTTGGTTGTTTCCATGTCATGGCTAGTGTAATGCTGTGGCAATGCACATTTGCCTGCCTGTGTCTTTCCAATTCTGTCTTCTTAGGGTCTAGGCCCAGGAGTGGGCCTGCTGGATCATATGGTAGCAAAACGTTTACCTTGTAGAGGCACCTCCATTCTGTTCTCATTAGTGTCTCTTACCAGGATACGTCCCACTTAAAGTTGAAGTTATGGTCTTCTCCACAACACCTTCAGCGTTTATTGTTTGTAGTATTTTTGCTGATGTTTATTCTGACGAGTGTGAGCTGATACCACTTTGTGGTTGGATTTGCATGCGTCTCATAATCTCTTGAAATTGAGCCTTCTCGCATGTCCTTTTTTTCTTCAAACTGTGAGTACAGCTTACCTCTTCAAATTGTTTTCTTGAAGTCTGTGTGACATTTAGAAATATTTTGGCCATTACCTCCCTCAAGACATTTTGAGGTCAGGTTTCATTGACAGCCCTCCAGTATTGGTGCATATGAAGTGACCCTAAGTACCGGTTTTAAAGCTGCTTTTGCAGGTAACGGCCAGAGGGCGGCAGCATTTCTGCTTTTCCGAATCTGGTAACTAGGGAAACAGACCATCCTGGCAGTGGTGTTCCTCGGTTATATATTAGAGTGGAATGTGCCCCCAAAAGCTGATGTCTCCTTACTTATGTTTGCTTTATGAATTGAATTTATACTTTTCTTATTGGAGTCATATTCCATTGCGAACATGGACTACTTCTTCTTTGTGCATTCCTCTGTTGATGGACATTTTTGTAGCTTCCAAGTATTGGCTATGTTAAATATTGCTGTAGTGCACTATTGCCAGCCTGTGTCTTTTTTTTTGGCTGTACGTGGGCCTCTCGTTGCCGTGGACCCTGCCATTGCAGAGCACAGGCTCCGGACATGCAGGCCCAGCAGCCATAGCTCACGGGACCGGCCGCTCTACGGCATGTGGGATCTTCTGGAACCGGGGTATGAACCCGTGTCCCCTGTATTGGCAGGTTGACTCTGAACCACTGCGCCACCAGTGAAGCCCAGCCTGTGTCTTTTTGATTCTCATCCCCTCAGGCGATAGGCCCAGCAGTGGGCATGCTTGATTGAAATGTAGCTCAGTATTTACCTTTACAAGGCACCTCATTTTTGTTTTCATTACTGGCTCTTACAATGTCCCACGTTGAACCAAGGGTAGGCATTTCTCCAAAACCCCTTCAGCATTTATTGTTTGCAGAATTTTTGCTGATGGGCATTCTGACTGGTGTGAGCTGATAGGTTTATGTCATTTGGATTTGCATATCTTTAATTATTCCTAATGTTCAGCCTTTTTCCATGCCTTTTTAAATTTCTTGTACAGAAAAACAGAAAAAAACGGAGAGTACAATTAACCTCTTGAAATAGTCTTCTTGGATGGTTGCCCTCTTTTGAATTTATTGGTCAAATTTCGACCCCAGGATTGTTTTGGAGGGCAGGTGTCATTCACAGGCCTGCAATGAGTGTGAATATTTAGTGACCATTAGCACTGGGTTTAAAGCTGCTGTTGTGGGAAATGGCCACAAGGTGGCGGTATTTCTCCATTCCCAAATCTGGTTACTAGGGCAGCAGAGCCTTTCTGGGACCAATGGAATACAGAAGAAGGCATCATTGAAATCTAATACAGAAAACCATGTCCTGGTGGATGGTAGAATGACCAGCAGGGTGTAGGAATTAGGAACTACTGGATGTATATCCTCGGTGACTTCACTGACTGTCCTGACATCCTTTACTAGGTCCTTAGCAGCCCACGGGGCTGACGTGGTCAGGACAATGCCAGATTATGGAGCTCACCTGTGCAACTACGCAGCAGCTCATGGGGCTCTCATGGTCAGGCCACTCCCAGGTTATGGAGCTCACCTGTGCAACTACCCAGCAGCTCATGGGGCTCTCGTGATCAGGCCCCTCCCAGGATACGTAGCTCCCGTGGGCAGGTAGGACAGCAGGGCTGGGAACAGAGGAATCGTACACATAGCACTCATTTCAGACCACTCCAGATCGCCTGTCTCTCAGAGCTGACACACAGCACCTCAGAGCAGGACTTGAACTAACAAACAGCATCTCCGACAGGTCTGTGACCCTGGGCGTCACTCTGTGCGGCCTCCGTCTGCCTGGTCTTCCAGAGACTTCCACTGCAGATGGGGCACCAGGCCTCTGTCTCCACCCATCACCCCTCCTCTCCCTGACTCCTGGGTTCCTCTCATTAAGAGAGTGTCTTCTTGACGTTGTCTCCCACACATGGGCCACATAAAATGATTAGAAAACAAGCCGGAGCTGCAGCCCCTTGCCTATCCTGACTCTTAGGAGCCCACAGCTGTTCCTTGGACCTGGCCGGTTCAGCGAGGTCCATTTTCTGCAATGTGAGCCCCTGAGGTTTGAGGATAGGCTGAGCTGGGCAGCCTGACCCTGCCGGCCAGCCCTGCCCAGGTGTGCCTGTGTTGAGGTCAATATAAACACCACTCCAGGCAGCAAGAGGCACTGCAGGTATGCCTGACGCCATATTCTCTGCCCCGTCAGCAGTCTCGGGGCTGTGCTGGTGGGAGGGTGTGAGGGGCCACGGCTTTGTGGGTGGTCCGGTGTGAGTGGGGCTCTGCTGGAGATTCTGCAGGAGTTGCCAGGCTGCCACCTGCTAAAGAAGAGGATGTGTCACCCATACCTTCGGCTGGAATTTCTCCCCGGGCAGAGGTGAGGAAGGAAAGATGCAGTGGGGGCCGGGACAGGAGGGGTATCTCAGGCAGGGAAATGGAAAGCTTCCAGAAGAGCGCCCAGGGCCAGGAGCATTCTGGCTGGCCTGCAGCTACAAAGTCGCCCTGCGGGCTGGCACTGGTGTGGCTCCACGGCCCTTCCTCTAGGCTTACAAGTCCTTGTACATATTCAGGTGTTTTACCTGGGAAGGGAGGGAACAGTTCAGCAGCAGCTGGCCTGGGGCTCCCCTCATGTTTAAGCTCAGACGCCTCGGGACGGTCCCCCAGGTTTGCAATGAGGACGTTCCTTGCGGGGGGCCTGCTGGCTGCATGGGAGATGATTCCCCACCTCTGACGAACTTCAGAATTGTTTACCACTGGAGCAAGTGACCTGATAGCGTTTTCCTCTGTATAACTGGTGGGTTCTGTTTTTTTTTCTTTTTTCGTTCAAGGTAGATTTCATTTCTCTTTCATGTATTTATAGATATAAGCATGGAAATCATTCATTCATATAAATATATCTGTGTGAAGGGATGAACTTTTTTCTGCTTTATTTTTAAATTTTATTTTTTTAATCTTGAAATTTAATTTTATTTATTTTTTATACAGCAGGTTATTATTAGTTATCTATTTTATACATATACATGTATACAGGTCAATCCCAATCTCCCAACTCACCCCACCACCACCACCCCATGCCTTCCCCCGCTTGGTGTCCATACGTTTGTTCTCTACCTCTGTGTCTCTATTTCTGCCCTACAAACCGGTTCATCTCTACCATTTTTTCTAGGTTCCACATATATGCATTAATATACAATATTTGTTTTTCTGTTTCTGACTTTCTTCACTCGGTATGACAGTCTCTAGATCCATCGACGTCTCAACAAATGACCCAGTTTCATTCCTTTGTATGGCTGAGTAATATTCCAATTTATATATGTACCACATCTTTATCCATTCGTCTGTCTGTGGGCATTTAGGTTGCTTCCATTACCTGGCTATTGTAAATAGTGCTGCAATGAACATTGTGGTGAATGTGTCTTTGATTTATGGGTTCCTCTGGGTATCTGTCCAGAAGTGGGATTGCTGGATCCTATGGTAATTCTATTTTTAAGGAACCTCCATACTGTTCTCCATAGTGACTGTATCAATTTACATTCCCACCAATGGTGGAAGAGGGTTCCTTTTGTCCACACCCTCCCCAGCATTTGTTGTTTGTAGATTTTCTGATGATGCCCATTCTAACAGGTGTCAGGTGATACCTCATTGTAGTTTTGATTTGCATTTCTCTAACAATTAGTGATGTTGAGCAGCTTTTCATGTGCGTCTTGTCCATCTCTGCACCTTCTCTGAAGAAATGTCTATTTAGATCTTCTAGCCATTTTTGTATTGGGTAGAAATAGAAATATAAAATAAAATAATAATACTTTTTAATATTAAGCTAAATGAGCTGTTTACATATATTGGAGATTAAACCTTTGTCCATTGATTCATATGCAAATATTTTCTCCCATTCTGAGGGTTGCCTTTTTCCATTCCCGTATTTTAGCAAAAAAAAAGAAAGAAAGAAAAAGAAGCAGAACAGAGATGTGTATAAAATATGCCTCTTGAAACAGTCGTTTTGAAATATCGACGTCTTTTAAAATTTTGGGTCGATATAAGAACCCAGGATTTGTTTTGAGGGCAGGTGTCATTTACAGGCCTGCAATTATTTTGAATACCAACTGACCATTAGCGCTTGGTTTACAGCTGCTGTTGTGCGAAATGGCCACAAGGTGGCAGCAGTTCTCCTTTACCAAATCTGGTTACTAGGGCAACAGAGCCTCAATGGAAGTCGTGTTCTAGGTTGTAATTTCGAATGGAATGTGCCAGGAAAAAGCCCCTTAAGTTTGTCTCACGACTTCTTGTTCGTTTTTTTAATTTAATTTTAATTTTTTATAACAGCAAGTTTGATTACAATGTTTAGCTTGTTGTATGTGTGCAAGGTGTGGTTCTTTTGCACATATACATATGTCTGTTCTTCCTGGGACCCTTTTCCCATGTACGTTATGACAGAATGTTGAGTAGTCTTCTCTTGGTATTCCGTAGGTGTTTGGTGATTCTATATTTCACCTGTGTTTGTATATGTCTGTTAACCCCAATATCCTAATGTATCCAATCCTCACAGCTTTCCAGTGGTGAAACATAAGTTTGTTTAATGAATCTGTGATTGACCTTCTCTGTGGAAATATCTTCACTGGTATCAAGTTTTAGGTAACACCTATAAGTGATATCATACGATATGTGTCTTTCTCTTTCTGACTTACTACAAGTCACGTGATTACCTCTAGACTCATCTACGGTGCTGCAAATGGCATTGTGTCCTTTTCTTCCTCGGCTAATATTGTGTCTGTACATGTACCAGTTCCTCTCTGTCCACTCATCTGTTCATGGAATTTTTTGGTTGTTTCCATGTCATGGCTAGTGTAATGCTGTGGCAATGCACATTTGCCTGCCTGTGTCTTTCCAATTCTGTCTTCTTAGGGTCTAGGCCCAGGAGTGGGCCTGCTGGATCATATGGTAGCAAAACGTTTACCTTGTAGAGGCACCTCCATTCTGTTCTCATTAGTGTCTCTTACCAGGATACGTCCCACTTAAAGTTGAAGTTATGGTCTTCTCCACAACACCTTCAGCGTTTATTGTTTGTAGTATTTTTGCTGATGTTTATTCTGACGAGTGTGAGCTGATACCACTTTGTGGTTGGATTTGCATGCGTCTCATAATCTCTTGAAATTGAGCCTTCTCGCATGTCCTTTTTTTCTTCAAACTGTGAGTACAGCTTACCTCTTCAAATTGTTTTCTTGAAGTGTGTGTGACATTTAGAAATATTTTGGCCATTACCTCCCTCAAGACATTTTGAGGTCAGGTTTCATTGACAGCCCTCCAGTATTGGTGCATATGAAGTGACCCTAAGTACCGGTTTTAAAGCTGCTTTTGCAGGTAACGGCCAGAGGGCGGCAGCATTTCTGCTTTTCCGAATCTGGTAACTAGGGAAACAGACCATCCTGGCAGTGGTGTTCCTCGGTTATATATTAGAGTGGAATGTGCCCCCAAAAGCTGATGTCTCCTTACTTATGTTTGCTTTATGAATTGAATTTATAGTTTTCTTATTGGAGTCATATTCCATTGCGAACATGGACTACTTCTTCTTTGTGCATTCCTCTGTTGATGGACATTTTTGTAGCTTCCAAGTATTGGCTATGTTAAATATTGGTGTAGTGCACTATTGCCAGCCTGTGTCTTTTTTTTGGCTGTACGTGGGCCTCTCGTTGCCGTGGACCCTGCCATTGCAGAGCACAGGCTCCGGACATGCAGGCCCAGCAGCCATAGCTCACGGGACCGGCCGCTCTACGGCATGTGGGATCTTCTGGAACCGGGGTATGAACCCGTGTCCCCTGTATTGGCAGGTTGACTCTGAACCACTGCGCCACCAGTGAAGCCCAGCCTGTGTCTTTTTGATTCTCATCCCCTCAGGCGATAGGCCCAGCAGTGGGCATGCTTGATTGAAATGTAGCTCAGTATTTACCTTTACAAGGCACCTCATTTTTGTTTTCATTACTGGCTCTTACAATGTCCCACGTTGAACCAAGGGTAGGCATTTCTCCAAAACCCCTTCAGCATTTATTGTTTGCAGAATTTTTGCTGATGGGCATTCTGACTGGTGTGAGCTGATAGGTTTATGTCATTTGGATTTGCATATCTTTAATTATTCCTAATGTTCAGCCTTTTTCCATGCCTTTTTAAATTTCTTGTACAGAAAAACAGAAAAAAACGGAGAGTACAATTAACCTCTTGAAATAGTCTTCTTGGATGGTTGCCCTCTTTTGAATTTATTGGTCAAATTTCGACCCCAGGATTGTTTTGGAGGGCAGGTGTCATTCACAGGCCTGCAATGAGTGTGAATATTTAGTGACCATTAGCACTGGGTTTAAAGCTGCTGTTGTGGGAAATGGCCACAAGGTGGCGGTATTTCTCCATTCCCAAATCTGGTTACTAGGGCAGCAGAGCCTTTCTGGGACCAATGGAATACAGAAGAAGGCATCATTGAAATCTAATACAGAAAACCATGTCCTGGTGGATGGTAGAATGACCAGCAGGGTGTAGGAATTAGGAACTACTGGATGTATATCCTCGGTGACTTCACTAACTGTCCTGACATCCTTTACTAGGTCCTTAGCAGCCCACGGGGCTGACGTGGTCAGGACAATGCCAGATTATGGAGCTCACCTGTGCAACTACGCAGCAGCTCATGGGGCTCTCATGGTCAGGCCACTCCCAGGTTATGGAGCTCACCTGTGCAACTACCCAGCAGCTCATGGGGCTGTCATGATCAGGCCCCTCCCAGGATACGTAGCTCCCGTGGGCAGGTAGGACAGCAGGGCTGGGAACAGAGGAATCGTACACATAGCACTCATTTCAGACCACTCCAGATCGCCTGTCTCTCAGAGCTGACACGCAGCACCTCAGAGCAGGACTTGAACTAACAAACAGCATCTCCGACAGGTCTGTGACCCTGGGCGTCACTCTGTGCGGCCTCCGTCTGCCTGGTCTTCCAGAGACTTCCACTGCAGATGGGGCACCAGGCCTCTGTCTCCACCCATCACCCCTCCTCTCCCTGACTCCTGGGTTCCTCTCATTAAGAGAGTGTCTTCTTGACGTTGTCTCCCACTCATGGGCCAAATAAAATGATTAGAAAACAAGCCGGAGCTGCAGCCCCTTGTCTATCCTGACTCTTAGGAGCCCACAGCTGTTCCTTGGACCTGGCCGGTTCAGCGAGGTCCATTTTCTGCAATGTGAGCCCCTGAGGTTTGAGGATAGGCTGAGCTGGGCAGCCTGACCCTGCCGGCCAGCCCTGCCCAGGTGTGCCTGTGTTGAGGTCAATATAAACACCACTCCAGGCAGCAAGAGGCACTGCAGGTATGCCTGACGCCATATTCTCTGCCCCGTCAGCAGTCTCGGGGCTGTGCTGGTGGGAGGGTGTGAGGGGCCACGGCTTTGTGGGTGGTCCGGTGTGAGTGGGGCTCTGCTGGAGATTCTGCAGGAGTTGCCAGGCTGCCACCTGCTAAAGAAGAGGATGTGTCACCCATACCTTCCGCTGGAATTTCTCCCCGGGCAGAGGTGAGGAAGGAAAAATGCAGTGGGGGCCGGGACAGGAGGGGTATCTCAGGCAGGGAAATGGAAAGCTTCCAGAAGAGCGCCCAGGGCCAGGAGCATTCTGGCTGGCCTGCAGCTACAAAGTCGCCCTGCGGGCTGGCACTGGTGTGGCTCCACGGCCCTTCCTCTAGGCTTACAAGTCCTTGTACATATTCAGGTGTTTTACCTGGGAAGGGAGGGAACAGTTCAGCAGCAGCTGGCCTGGGGCTCCCCTCATGTTTAAGCTCAGACGCCTCGGGACGGTCCCCCAGGTTTGCAATGAGGACGTTCCTTGCGGGGGGCCTGCTGGCTGCATGGGAGATGATTCCCCACCTCTGACGAACTTCAGAATTGTTTACCACTGGAGCAAGTGACCTGATAGCGTTTTCCTCTGTATAACTGGTGGGTTCTGTTTTTTTTTTCTTTTTTGGTTCAAGGTAGATTTCATTTCTCTTTCATGTATTTATAGATATAAGCATGGAAATCATTCATTCATATAAATATATCTGTGTGAAGGGAGGAAGTTTTTTCTGATTTATTTTTAAATTTTATTTTTTAATCTTGAAATTTAATTTTATTTATTTTTTATACAGCAGGTTATTATTAGTTATCTATTTTATACATATACATGTATACAGGTCAATCCCAATCTCCCAACTCACCCCACCACCACCACCCCATGCCTTCCCCCGCTTGGTGTCCATACGTTTGTTCTCTACCTCTGTGTCTCTATTTCTGCCCTACAAACCGGTTCATCTCTACCATTTTTTCTAGGTTCCACATATATGCATTAATATACAATATTTGTTTTTCTGTTTCTGACTTTCTTCACTCGGTATGACAGTCTCTAGATCCATCGACGTCTCAACAAATGACCCAGTTTCATTCCTTTGTATGGCTGAGTAATATTCCAATTTATATATGTACCACATCTTTATCCATTCGTCTGTCTGTGGGCATTTAGGTTGCTTCCATTACCTGGCTATTGTAAATAGTGCTGCAATGAACATTGTGGTGAATGTGTCTTTGATTTATGGGTTCCTCTGGGTATCTGTCCAGAAGTGGGATTGCTGGATCCTATGGTAATTCTATT
Organism: Mesoplodon densirostris; assembly: GCF_025265405.1. NCBI lineage: Eukaryota > Metazoa > Chordata > Mammalia > Artiodactyla > Ziphiidae > Mesoplodon > Mesoplodon densirostris. The sequence continues at coordinate 54,971,596 of NC_082668.1, forward strand.
TTTAAGGAACCTCCATACTGTTCTCCATAGTGACTGTATCAATTTACATTCCCACCAATGGTGGAAGAGGGTTCCTTTTGTCCACACCCTCCCCAGCATTTGTTGTTTGTAGATTTTCTGATGATGCCCATTCTAACAGGTGTCAGGTGATACCTCATTGTAGTTTTGATTTGCATTTCTCTAACAATTAGTGATGTTGAGCAGCTTTTCATGTGCGTCTTGTCCATCTCTGCACCTTCTCTGAAGAAATGTCTATTTAGATCTTCTAGCCATGTTTGTTTTGGGTAGAAATAGAAATATAAAATAAAATAATAATACTTTTTAATATTAAGCTGCATGAGCTGTTTACATATATTGGAGATTAAACCTTTGTCCATTGATTCGTATGCAAATATTTTCTCCCATTCTGAGGGTTGCCTTTTTCCATTCCCGTATTTTAGCAAAAAAAAAGAAAGAAAGAAAAAGAAGCAGAACAGAGATGTGTATAAAATATGCCTCTTGAAACAGTCGTTTTGAAATATCGACGTCTTTTAAAATTTTGGGTCGATATAAGAACCCAGGATTTGTTTTGAGGGCAGGTGTCATTTACAGGCCTGCAATTATTTTGAATACCAACTGACCATTAGCGCTTGGTTTACAGCTGCTGTTGTGCGAAATGGCCACAAGGTGGCAGCAGTTCTCCTTTACCAAATCTGGTTACTAGGGCAACAGAGCCTCAATGGAAGTCGTGTTCTAGGTTGTAATTTCGAATGGAATGTGCCAGGAAAAAGCCCCTTAAGTTTGTCTCACGACTTCTTGTTCGTTTTTTTAATTGAATTTTAATTTTTTATAACAGCAAGTTTGATTACAATGTTTAGCTTGTTGTATGTGTGCAAGGTGTGGTTCTTTTGCACATATACATATGTCTGTTCTTCCTGGGACCCTTTTCCCATGTACGTTATGACAGAATGTTGAGTAGTCTTCTCTTGGTATTCCGTAGGTGTTTGGTGATTCTATATTTCACCTGTGTTTGTATATGTCTGTTAACCCCAATATCCTAATGTATCCAATCCTCACAGCTTTCCAGTGGTGAAACATAAGTTTGTTTAATGAATCTGTGATTGACCTTCTCTGTGGAAATATCTTCACTGGTATCAAGTTTTAGGTAACACCTATAAGTGATATCATACGATATGTGTCTTTCTCTTTCTGACTTACTACAAGTCACGTGATTACCTCTAGACTCATCTACGGTGCTGCAAATGGCATTGTGTCCTTTTCTTCCTCGGCTAATATTGTGTCTGTACATGTACCAGTTCCTCTCTGTCCACTCATCTGTTCATGGAATTTTTTGGTTGTTTCCATGTCATGGCTAGTGTAATGCTGTGGCAATGCACATTTGCCTGCCTGTGTCTTTCCAATTCTGTCTTCTTAGGGTCTAGGCCCAGGAGTGGGCCTGCTGGATCATATGGTAGCAAAACGTTTACCTTGTAGAGGCACCTCCATTCTGTTCTCATTAGTGTCTCTTACCAGGATACGTCCCACTTAAAGTTGAAGTTATGGTCTTCTCCACAACACCTTCAGCGTTTATTGTTTGTAGTATTTTTGCTGATGTTTATTCTGACGAGTGTGAGCTGATACCACTTTGTGGTTGGATTTGCATGCGTCTCATAATCTCTTGAAATTGAGCCTTCTCGCATGTCCTTTTTTTCTTCAAACTGTGAGTACAGCTTACCTCTTCAAATTGTTTTCTTGAAGTCTGTGTGACATTTAGAAATATTTTGGCCATTACCTCCCTCAAGACATTTTGAGGTCAGGTTTCATTGACAGCCCTCCAGTATTGGTGCATATGAAGTGACCCTAAGTACCGGTTTTAAAGCTGCTTTTGCAGGTAACGGCCAGAGGGCGGCAGCATTTCTGCTTTTCCGAATCTGGTAACTAGGGAAACAGACCATCCTGGCAGTGGTGTTCCTCGGTTATATATTAGAGTGGAATGTGCCCCCAAAAGCTGATGTCTCCTTACTTATGTTTGCTTTATGAATTGAATTTATACTTTTCTTATTGGAGTCATATTCCATTGCGAACATGGACTACTTCTTCTTTGTGCATTCCTCTGTTGATGGACATTTTTGTAGCTTCCAAGTATTGGCTATGTTAAATATTGCTGTAGTGCACTATTGCCAGCCTGTGTCTTTTTTTTTGGCTGTACGTGGGCCTCTCGTTGCCGTGGACCCTGCCATTGCAGAGCACAGGCTCCGGACATGCAGGCCCAGCAGCCATAGCTCACGGGACCGGCCGCTCTACGGCATGTGGGATCTTCTGGAACCGGGGTATGAACCCGTGTCCCCTGTATTGGCAGGTTGACTCTGAACCACTGCGCCACCAGTGAAGCCCAGCCTGTGTCTTTTTGATTCTCATCCCCTCAGGCGATAGGCCCAGCAGTGGGCATGCTTGATTGAAATGTAGCTCAGTATTTACCTTTACAAGGCACCTCATTTTTGTTTTCATTACTGGCTCTTACAATGTCCCACGTTGAACCAAGGGTAGGCATTTCTCCAAAACCCCTTCAGCATTTATTGTTTGCAGAATTTTTGCTGATGGGCATTCTGACTGGTGTGAGCTGATAGGTTTATGTCATTTGGATTTGCATATCTTTAATTATTCCTAATGTTCAGCCTTTTTCCATGCCTTTTTAAATTTCTTGTACAGAAAAACAGAAAAAAACGGAGAGTACAATTAACCTCTTGAAATAGTCTTCTTGGATGGTTGCCCTCTTTTGAATTTTCTGGTCAAATTTCGACCCCAGGATTGTTTTGGAGGGCAGGTGTCATTCACAGGCCTGCAATGAGTGTGAATATTTAGTGACCATTAGCACTGGGTTTAAAGCTGCTGTTGTGGGAAATGGCCACAAGGTGGCGGTATTTCTCCATTCCCAAATCTGGTTACTAGGGCAGCAGAGCCTTTCTGGGACCAATGGAATACAGAAGAAGGCATCATTGAAATCTAATACAGAAAACCATGTCCTGGTGGATGGTAGAATGACCAGCAGGGTGTAGGAATTAGGAACTACTGGATGTATATCCTCAGTGACTTCACTGACTGTCCTGACATCCTTTACTAGGTCCTTAGCAGCCCACGGGGCTGACGTGGTCAGGACAATGCCAGATTATGGAGCTCACCTGTGCAACTACGCAGCAGCTCATGGGGCTCTCATGGTCAGGCCACTCCCAGGTTATGGAGCTCACCTGTGCAACTACCCAGCAGCTCATGGGGCTCTCGTGATCAGGCCCCTCCCAGGATACGTAGCTCCCGTGGGCAGGTAGGACAGCAGGGCTGGGAACAGAGGAATCGTACACATAGCACTCATTTCAGACCACTCCAGATCGCCTGTCTCTCAGAGCTGACACACAGCACCTCAGAGCAGGACTTGAACTAACAAACAGCATCTCCGACAGGTCTGTGACCCTGGGCGTCACTCTGTGCGGCCTCCGTCTGCCTGGTCTTCCAGAGACTTCCACTGCAGATGGGGCACCAGGCCTCTGTCTCCACCCATCACCCCTCCTCTCCCTGACTCCTGGGTTCCTCTCATTAAGAGAGTGTCTTCTTGACGTTGTCTCCCACTCATGGGCCACATAAAATGATTAGAAAACAAGCCGGAGCTGCAGCCCCTTGCCTATCCTGACTCTTAGGAGCCCACAGCTGTTCCTTGGACCTGGCCGGTTCAGCGAGGTCCATTTTCTGCAATGTGAGCCCCTGAGGTTTGAGGATTGGCTGAGCTGGGCAGCCTGACCCTGCCGGCCAGCCCTGCCCAGGTGTGCCTGTGTTGAGGTCAATATAAACACCACTCCAGGCAGCAAGAGGCACTGCAGGTATGCCTGACGCCATATTCTCTGCCCCGTCAGCAGTCTCGGGGCTGTGCTGGTGGGAGGGTGTGAGGGGCCACGGCTTTGTGGGTGGTCCGGTGTGAGTGGGGCTCTGCTGGAGATTCTGCAGGAGTTGCCAGGCTGCCACCTGCTAAAGAAGAGGATGTGTCACCCATACCTTCCGCTGGAATTTCTCCCCGGGCAGAGGTGAGGAAGGAAAAATGCAGTGGGGGCCGGGACAGGAGGGGTATCTCAGGCAGGGAAATGGAAAGCTTCCAGAAGAGCGCCCAGGGCCAGGAGCATTCTGGCTGGCCTGCAGCTACAAAGTCGCCCTGCGGGCTGGCACTGGTGTGGCTCCACGGCCCTTCCTCTAGGCTTACAAGTCCTTGTACATATTCAGGTGTTTTACCTGGGAAGGGAGGGAACAGTTCAGCAGCAGCTGGCCTGGGGCTCCCCTCATGTTTAAGCTCAGACGCCTCGGGACGGTCCCCCAGGTTTGCAATGAGGACGTTCCTTGCGGGGGGCCTGCTGGCTGCATGGGAGATGATTCCCCACCTCTGACGAACTTCAGAATTGTTTACCACTGGAGCAAGTGACCTGATAGCGTTTTCCTCTGTATAACTGGTGGGTTCTGTTTTTTTTTTTCTTTTTTGGTTCAAGGTAGATTTCATTTCTCTTTCATGTATTTATAGATATAAGCATGGAAATAATTCATTCATATAAATATATCTGTGTGAAGGGAGGAAGTTTTTTCTGATTTATTTTTAAATTTTATTTTTTAATCTTGAAATTTAATTTTATTTATTTTTTATACAGCAGGTTATTATTAGTTATCTATTTTATACATATACATGTATACAGGTCAATCCCAATCTCCCAACTCACCCCACCACCACCACCCCATGCCTTCCCCCGCTTGGTGTCCATACGTTTGTTCTCTACCTCTGTGTCTCTATTTCTGCCCTACAAACCGGTTCATCTCTACCATTTTTTCTAGGTTCCACATATATGCATTAATATACAATATTTGTTTTTCTGTTTCTGACTTTCTTCACTCGGTATGACAGTCTCTAGATCCATCGACGTCTCAACAAATGACCCAGTTTCATTCCTTTGTATGGCTGAGTAATATTCCAATTTATATATGTACCACATCTTTATCCATTCGTCTGTCTGTGGGCATTTAGGTTGCTTCCATTACCTGGCTATTGTAAATAGTGCTGCAATGAACATTGTGGTGAATGTGTCTTTGATTTATGGGTTCCTCTGGGTATCTGTCCAGAAGTGGGATTGCTGGATCCTATGGTAATTCTATTTTTAAGGAACCTCCATACTGTTCTCCATAGTGACTGTATCAATTTACATTCCCACCAATGGTGGAAGAGGGTTCCTTTTGTCCACACCCTCCCCAGCATTTGTTGTTTGTAGATTTTCTGATGATGCCCATTCTAACAGGTGTCAGGTGATACCTCATTGTAGTTTTGATTTGCATTTCTCTAACAATTAGTGATGTTGAGCAGCTTTTCATGTGCGTCTTGTCCATCTCTGCACCTTCTCTGAAGAAATGTCTATTTAGATCTTCTAGCCATGTTTGTATTGGGTAGAAATAGAAATATAAAATAAAATAATAATACTTTTTAATATTAAGCTGCATGAGCTGTTTACATATATTGGAGATTAAACCTTTGTCCATTGATTCGTATGCAAATATTTTCTCCCATTCTGAGGGTTGCCTTTTTCCATTCCCGTATTTTAGCAAAAAAAAAGAAAGAAAGAAAAAGAAGCAGAACAGAGATGTGTATAAAATATGCCTCTTGAAACAGTCGTTTTGAAATATCGACGTCTTTTAAAATTTTGGGTCGATATAAGAACCCAGGATTTGTTTTGAGGGCAGGTGTCATTTACAGGCCTGCAATTATTTTGAATACCAACTGACCATTAGCGCTTGGTTTACAGCTGCTGTTGTGCGAAATGGCCACAAGGTGGCAGCAGTTCTCCTTTACCAAATCTGGTTACTAGGGCAACAGAGCCTCAATGGAAGTCGTGTTCTAGGTTGTAATTTCGAATGGAATGTGCCAGGAAAAAGCCCCTTAAGTTTGTCTCACGACTTCTTGTTCGTTTTTTTAATTGAATTTTAATTTTTTATAACAGCAAGTTTGATTACAATGTTTAGCTTGTTGTATGTGTGCAAGGTGTGGTTCTTTTGCACATATACATATGTCTGTTCTTCCTGGGACCCTTTTCCCATGTACGTTATGACAGAATGTTGAGTAGTCTTCTCTTGGTATTCCGTAGGTGTTTGGTGATTCTATATTTCACCTGTGTTTGTATATGTCTGTTAACCCCAATATCCTAATGTATCCAATCCTCACAGCTTTCCAGTGGTGAAACATAAGTTTGTTTAATGAATCTGTGATTGACCTTCTCTGTGGAAATATCTTCACTGGTATCAAGTTTTAGGTAACACCTATAAGTGATATCATACGATATGTGTCTTTCTCTTTCTGACTTACTACAAGTCACGTGATTACCTCTAGACTCATCTACGGTGCTGCAAATGGCATTGTGTCCTTTTCTTCCTCGGCTAATATTGTGTCTGTACATGTACCAGTTCCTCTCTGTCCACTCATCTGTTCATGGAATTTTTTGGTTGTTTCCATGTCATGGCTAGTGTAATGCTGTGGCAATGCACATTTGCCTGCCTGTGTCTTTCCAATTCTGTCTTCTTAGGGTCTAGGCCCAGGAGTGGGCCTGCTGGATCATATGGTAGCAAAACGTTTACCTTGTAGAGGCACCTCCATTCTGTTCTCATTAGTGTCTCTTACCAGGATACGTCCCACTTAAAGTTGAAGTTATGGTCTTCTCCACAACACCTTCAGCGTTTATTGTTTGTAGTATTTTTGCTGATGTTTATTCTGACGAGTGTGAGCTGATACCACTTTGTGGTTGGATTTGCATGCGTCTCATAATCTCTTGAAATTGAGCCTTCTCGCATGTCCTTTTTTTCTTCAAACTGTGAGTACAGCTTACCTCTTCAAATTGTTTTCTTGAAGTCTGTGTGACATTTAGAAATATTTTGGCCATTACCTCCCTCAAGACATTTTGAGGTCAGGTTTCATTGACAGCCCTCCAGTATTGGTGCATATGAAGTGACCCTAAGTACCGGTTTTAAAGCTGCTTTTGCAGGTAACGGCCAGAGGGCGGCAGCATTTCTGCTTTTCCGAATCTGGTAACTAGGGAAACAGACCATCCTGGCAGTGGTGTTCCTCGGTTATATATTAGAGTGGAATGTGCCCCCAAAAGCTGATGTCTCCTTACTTATGTTTGCTTTATGAATTGAATTTATACTTTTCTTATTGGAGTCATATTCCATTGCGAACATGGACTACTTCTTCTTTGTGCATTCCTCTGTTGATGGACATTTTTGTAGCTTCCAAGTATTGGCTATGTTAAATATTGCTGTAGTGCACTATTGCCAGCCTGTGTCTTTTTTTTTGGCTGTACGTGGGCCTCTCGTTGCCGTGGACCCTGCCATTGCAGAGCACAGGCTCCGGACATGCAGGCCCAGCAGCCATAGCTCACGGGACCGGCCGCTCTACGGCATGTGGGATCTTCTGGAACCGGGGTATGAACCCGTGTCCCCTGTATTGGCAGGTTGACTCTGAACCACTGCGCCACCAGTGAAGCCCAGCCTGTGTCTTTTTGATTCTCATCCCCTCAGGCGATAGGCCCAGCAGTGGGCATGCTTGATTGAAATGTAGCTCAGTATTTACCTTTACAAGGCACCTCATTTTTGTTTTCATTACTGGCTCTTACAATGTCCCACGTTGAACCAAGGGTAGGCATTTCTCCAAAACCCCTTCAGCATTTATTGTTTGCAGAATTTTTGCTGATGGGCATTCTGACTGGTGTGAGCTGATAGGTTTATGTCATTTGGATTTGCATATCTTTAATTATTCCTAATGTTCAGCCTTTTTCCATGCCTTTTTAAATTTCTTGTACAGAAAAACAGAAAAAAACGGAGAGTACAATTAACCTCTTGAAATAGTCTTCTTGGATGGTTGCCCTCTTTTGAATTTTCTGGTCAAATTTCGACCCCAGGATTGTTTTGGAGGGCAGATGTCATTCACAGGCCTGCAATGAGTGTGAATATTTAGTGACCATTAGCACTGGGTTTAAAGCTGCTGTTGTGGGAAATGGCCACAAGGTGGCGGTATTTCTCCATTCCCAAATCTGGTTACTAGGGCAGCAGAGCCTTTCTGGGACCAATGGAATACAGAAGAAGGCATCATTGAAATCTAATACAGAAAACCATGTCCTGGTGGATGGTAGAATGACCAGCAGGGTGTAGGAATTAGGAACTACTGGATGTATATCCTCAGTGACTTCACTGACTGTCCTGACATCCTTTACTAGGTCCTTAGCAGCCCACGGGGCTGACGTGGTCAGGACAATGCCAGATTATGGAGCTCACCTGTGCAACTACGCAGCAGCTCATGGGGCTCTCATGGTCAGGCCACTCCCAGGTTATGGAGCTCACCTGTGCAACTACCCAGCAGCTCATGGGGCTCTCGTGATCAGGCCCCTCCCAGGATACGTAGCTCCCGTGGGCAGGTAGGACAGCAGGGCTGGGAACAGAGGAATCGTACACATAGCACTCATTTCAGACCACTCCAGATCGCCTGTCTCTCCGAGCTGACACACAGCACCTCAGAGCAGGACTTGAACTAACAAACAGCATCTCCGACAGGTCTGTGACCCTGGGCGTCACTCTGTGCGGCCTCCCTCTGCCTGGTCTTCCAGAGACTTCCACTGCAGACGGGGCACCAGGCCTCTGTCTCCACCCATCACCCCTCCTCTCCCTGACTCCTGGGTTCCTCTCATTAAGAGAGTGTCTTCTTGAAGTTGTCTCCCACTCATGGGACAGACAAAATGATTAGAAAACAAGCCGGAGCTGCAGCCCCTTGTCTATCCTGACTCTTAGGAGCCCACACCTGTTCCTTGGACCTGGCCGGTTCAGCGAGGTCCATTTTCTGCAATGTGAGCCCCTGAGGTTTGAGGATTGGCTGAGCTGGGCAGCCTGACCCTGCCGGCCAGCCCTGCCCAGGTGTGCCTGTGTTGAGGTCAATATAAACACCACTCCAGGCAGCAAGAGGCACTGCAGGTATGCCTGACGCCATATTCTCTGCCCCGTCAGCAGTCTCGGGGCTGTGCTGGTGGGAGGGTGTGAGGGGCCACGGCTTTGTGGGTGGTCCGGTGTGAGTGGGGCTCTGCTGGAGATTCTGCAGGAGTTGCCAGGCTGCCACCTGCTAAAGAAGAGGATGTGTCACCCATACCTTCCGCTGGAATTTCTCCCCGGGCAGAGGTGAGGAAGGAAAAATGCAGTGGGGGCCGGGACAGGAGGGGTATCTCAGGCAGGGAAATGGAAAGCTTCCAGAAGAGCGCCCAGGGCCAGGAGCATTCTGGCTGGCCTGCAGCTACAAAGTCGCCCTGCGGGCTGGCACTGGTGTGGCTCCACGGCCCTTCCTCTATACTTACAAGTCCTTGTACATATTCAGGTGTTTTACCTGGGAAGGGAGGGAACAGTTCAGCAGCAGCTGGCCTGGGGCTCCCCTCATGTTTAAGCTCAGACGCCTCGGGACGGTCCCCCAGGTTTGCAATGAGGACGTTCCTTGCGGGGGGCCTGCTGGCTGCATGGGAGATGATTCCCCACCTCTGACGAACTTCAGAATTGTTTACCACTGGAGCAAGTGACCTGATAGCGTTTTCCTCTGTATAACTGGTGGGTTCTGTTTTTTTTTTCTTTTTTGGTTCAAGGTAGATTTCATTTCTCTTTCATGTATTTATAGATATAAGCATGGAAATCATTCATTCATATAAATATATCTGTGTGAAGGGAGGAAGTTTTTTCTGATTTATTTTTAAATTTTATTTTTTAATCTTGAAATTTAATTTTATTTATTTTTTATACAGCAGGTTATTATTAGTTATCTATTTTATACATATACATGTATACAGGTCAATCCCAATCTCCCAACTCACCCCACCACCACCACCCCATGCCTTCCCCCGCTTGGTGTCCATACGTTTGTTCTCTACCTCTGTGTCTCTATTTCTGCCCTACAAACCGGTTCATCTCTACCATTTTTTCTAGGTTCCACATATATGCATTAATATACAATATTTGTTTTTCTGTTTCTGACTTTCTTCACTCGGTATGACAGTCTCTAGATCCATCGACGTCTCAACAAATGACCCAGTTTCATTCCTTTGTATGGCTGAGTAATATTCCAATTTATATATGTACCACATCTTTATCCATTCGTCTGTCTGTGGGCATTTAGGTTGCTTCCATTACCTGGCTATTGTAAATAGTGCTGCAATGAACATTGTGGTGAATGTGTCTTTGATTTATGGGTTCCTCTGGGTATCTGTCCAGAAGTGGGATTGCTGGATCCTATGGTAATTCTATTTTTAAGGAACCTCCATACTGTTCTCCATAGTGACTGTATCAATTTACATTCCCACCAATGGTGGAAGAGGGTTCCTTTTGTCCACACCCTCCCCAGCATTTGTTGTTTGTAGATTTTCTGATGATGCCCATTCTAACAGGTGTCAGGTGATACCTCATTGTAGTTTTGATTTGCATTTCTCTAACAATTAGTGATGTTGAGCAGCTTTTCATGTGCGTCTTGTCCATCTCTGCACCTTCTCTGAAGAAATGTCTATTTAGATCTTCTAGCCATTTTTGTATTGGGTAGAAATAGAAATATAAAATAAAATAATAATACTTTTTAATATTAAGCTGCATGAGCTGTTTACATATATTGGAGATTAAACCTTTGTCCATTGATTCATATGCAAATATTTTCTCCCATTCTGAGGGTTGCCTTTTTCCATTCCCGTATTTTAGCAAAAAAAAAGAAAGAAAGAAAAAGAAGCAGAACAGAGATGTGTATAAAATATGCCTCTTGAAACAGTCGTTTTGAAATATCGACGTCTTTTAAAATTTTGGGTCGATATAAGAACCCAGGATTTGTTTTGAGGGCAGGTGTCATTTACAGGCCTGCAATTATTTTGAATACCAACTGACCATTAGCGCTTGGTTTACAGCTGCTGTTGTGCGAAATGGCCACAAGGTGGCAGCAGTTCTCCTTTACCAAATCTGGTTACTAGGGCAACAGAGCCTCAATGGAAGTCGTGTTCTAGGTTGTAATTTCGAATGGAATGTGCCAGGAAAAAGCCCCTTAAGTTTGTCTCACGACTTCTTGTTCGTTTTTTTAATTTAATTTTAATTTTTTATAACAGCAAGTTTGATTACAATGTTTAGCTTGTTGTATGTGTGCAAGGTGTGGTTCTTTTGCACATATACATATGTCTGTTCTTCCTGGGACCCTTTTCCCATGTACGTTATGACAGAATGTTGAGTAGTCTTCTCTTGGTATTCCGTAGGTGTTTGGTGATTCTATATTTCACCTGTGTTTGTATATGTCTGTTAACCCCAATATCCTAATGTATCCAATCCTCACAGCTTTCCAGTGGTGAAACATAAGTTTGTTTAATGAATCTGTGATTGACCTTCTCTGTGGAAATATCTTCACTGGTATCAAGTTTTAGGTAACACCTATAAGTGATATCATACGATATGTGTCTTTCTCTTTCTGACTTACTACAAGTCACGTGATTACCTCTAGACTCATCTACGGTGCTGCAAATGGCATTGTGTCCTTTTCTTCCTCGGCTAATATTGTGTCTGTACATGTACCAGTTCCTCTCTGTCCACTCATCTGTTCATGGAATTTTTTGGTTGTTTCCATGTCATGGCTAGTGTAATGCTGTGGCAATGCACATTTGCCTGCCTGTGTCTTTCCAATTCTGTCTTCTTAGGGTCTAGGCCCAGGAGTGGGCCTGCTGGATCATATGGTAGCAAAACGTTTACCTTGTAGAGGCACCTCCATTCTGTTCTCATTAGTGTCTCTTACCAGGATACGTCCCACTTAAAGTTGAAGTTATGGTCTTCTCCACAACACCTTCAGCGTTTATTGTTTGTAGTATTTTTGCTGATGTTTATTCTGACGAGTGTGAGCTGATACCACTTTGTGGTTGGATTTGCATGCGTCTCATAATCTCTTGAAATTGAGCCTTCTCGCATGTCCTTTTTTTCTTCAAACTGTGAGTACAGCTTACCTCTTCAAATTGTTTTCTTGAAGTGTGTGTGACATTTAGAAATATTTTGGCCATTACCTCCCTCAAGACATTTTGAGGTCAGGTTTCATTGACAGCCCTCCAGTATTGGTGCATATGAAGTGACCCTAAGTACCGGTTTTAAAGCTGCTTTTGCAGGTAACGGCCAGAGGGCGGCAGCATTTCTGCTTTTCCGAATCTGGTAACTAGGGAAACAGACCATCCTGGCAGTGGTGTTCCTCGGTTATATATTAGAGTGGAATGTGCCCCCAAAAGCTGATGTCTCCTTACTTATGTTTGCTTTATGAATTGAATTTATAGTTTTCTTATTGGAGTCATATTCCATTGCGAACATGGACTACTTCTTCTTTGTGCATTCCTCTGTTGATGGACATTTTTGTAGCTTCCAAGTATTGGCTATGTTAAATATTGGTGTAGTGCACTATTGCCAGCCTGTGTCTTTTTTTTGGCTGTACGTGGGCCTCTCGTTGCCGTGGACCCTGCCATTGCAGAGCACAGGCTCCGGACATGCAGGCCCAGCAGCCATAGCTCACGGGACCGGCCGCTCTACGGCATGTGGGATCTTCTGGAACCGGGGTATGAACCCGTGTCCCCTGTATTGGCAGGTTGACTCTGAACCACTGCGCCACCAGTGAAGCCCAGCCTGTGTCTTTTTGATTCTCATCCCCTCAGGCGATAGGCCCAGCAGTGGGCATGCTTGATTGAAATGTAGCTCAGTATTTACCTTTACAAGGCACCTCATTTTTGTTTTCATTACTGGCTCTTACAATGTCCCACGTTGAACCAAGGGTAGGCATTTCTCCAAAACCCCTTCAGCATTTATTGTTTGCAGAATTTTTGCTGATGGGCATTCTGACTGGTGTGAGCTGATAGGTTTATGTCATTTGGATTTGCATATCTTTAATTATTCCTAATGTTCAGCCTTTTTCCATGCCTTTTTAAATTTCTTGTACAGAAAAACAGAAAAAAACGGAGAGTACAATTAACCTCTTGAAATAGTCTTCTTGGATGGTTGCCCTCTTTTGAATTTATTGGTCAAATTTCGACCCCAGGATTGTTTTGGAGGGCAGGTGTCATTCACAGGCCTGCAATGAGTGTGAATATTTAGTGACCATTAGCACTGGGTTTAAAGCTGCTGTTGTGGGAAATGGCCACAAGGTGGCGGTATTTCTCCATTCCCAAATCTGGTTACTAGGGCAGCAGAGCCTTTCTGGGACCAATGGAATACAGAAGAAGGCATCATTGAAATCTAATACAGAAAACCATGTCCTGGTGGATGGTAGAATGACCAGCAGGGTGTAGGAATTAGGAACTACTGGATGTATATCCTCAGTGACTTCACTGACTGTCCTGACATCCTTTACTAGGTCCTTAGCAGCCCACGGGGCTGACGTGGTCAGGACAATGCCAGATTATGGAGCTCACCTGTGCAACTACGCAGCAGCTCATGGGGCTCTCATGGTCAGGCCACTCCCAGGTTATGGAGCTCACCTGTGCAACTACCCAGCAGCTCATGGGGCTCTCGTGATCAGGCCCCTCCCAGGATACGTAGCTCCCGTGGGCAGGTAGGACAGCAGGGCTGGGAACAGAGGAATCGTACACATAGCACTCATTTCAGACCACTCCAGATCGCCTGTCTCTCAGAGCTGACACACAGCACCTCAGAGCAGGACTTGAACTAACAAACAGCATCTCCGACAGGTCTGTGACCCTGGGCGTCACTCTGTGCGGCCTCCGTCTGCCTGGTCTTCCAGAGACTTCCACTGCAGATGGGGCACCAGGCCTCTGTCTCCACCCATCACCCCTCCTCTCCCTGACTCCTGGGTTCCTCTCATTAAGAGAGTGTCTTCTTGACGTTGTCTCCCACTCATGGGCCACATAAAATGATTAGAAAACAAGCCGGAGCTGCAGCCCCTTGCCTATCCTGACTCTTAGGAGCCCACAGCTGTTCCTTGGACCTGGCCGGTTCAGCGAGGTCCATTTTCTGCAATGTGAGCCCCTGAGGTTTGAGGATAGGCTGAGCTGGGCAGCCTGACCCTGCCGGCCAGCCCTGCCCAGGTGTGCCTGTGTTGAGGTCAATATAAACACCACTCCAGGCAGCAAGAGGCACTGCAGGTATGCCTGACGCCATATTCTCTGCCCCGTCAGCAGTCTCGGGGCTGTGCTGGTGGGAGGGTGTGAGGGGCCACGGCTTTGTGGGTGGTCCGGTGTGAGTGGGGCTCTGCTGGAGATTCTGCAGGAGTTGCCAGGCTGCCACCTGCTAAAGAAGAGGATGTGTCACCCATACCTTCGGCTGGAATTTCTCCCCGGGCAGAGGTGAGGAAGGAAAGATGCAGTGGGGGCCGGGACAGGAGGGGTATCTCAGGCAGGGAAATGGAAAGCTTCCAGAAGAGCGCCCAGGGCCAGGAGCATTCTGGCTGGCCTGCAGCTACAAAGTCGCCCTGCGGGCTGGCACTGGTGTGGCTCCACGGCCCTTCCTCTAGGCTTACAAGTCCTTGTACATATTCAGGTGTTTTACCTGGGAAGGGAGGGAACAGTTCAGCAGCAGCTGGCCTGGGGCTCCCCTCATGTTTAAGCTCAGACGCCTCGGGACGGTCCCCCAGGTTTGCAATGAGGACGTTCCTTGCGGGGGGCCTGCTGGCTGCATGGGAGATGATTCCCCACCTCTGACGAACTTCAGAATTGTTTACCACTGGAGCAAGTGACCTGATAGCGTTTTCCTCTGTATAACTGGTGGGTTCTGTTTTTTTTTCTTTTTTCGTTCAAGGTAGATTTCATTTCTCTTTCATGTATTTATAGATATAAGCATGGAAATCATTCATTCATATAAATATATCTGTGTGAAGGGATGAACTTTTTTCTGCTTTATTTTTAAATTTTATTTTTTTAATCTTGAAATTTAATTTTATTTATTTTTTATACAGCAGGTTATTATTAGTTATCTATTTTATACATATACATGTATACAGGTCAATCCCAATCTCCCAACTCACCCCACCACCACCACCCCATGCCTTCCCCCGCTTGGTGTCCATACGTTTGTTCTCTACCTCTGTGTCTCTATTTCTGCCCTACAAACCGGTTCATCTCTACCATTTTTTCTAGGTTCCACATATATGCATTAATATACAATATTTGTTTTTCTGTTTCTGACTTTCTTCACTCGGTATGACAGTCTCTAGATCCATCGACGTCTCAACAAATGACCCAGTTTCATTCCTTTGTATGGCTGAGTAATATTCCAATTTATATATGTACCACATCTTTATCCATTCGTCTGTCTGTGGGCATTTAGGTTGCTTCCATTACCTGGCTATTGTAAATAGTGCTGCAATGAACATTGTGGTGAATGTGTCTTTGATTTATGGGTTCCTCTGGGTATCTGTCCAGAAGTGGGATTGCTGGATCCTATGGTAATTCTATTTTTAAGGAACCTCCATACTGTTCTCCATAGTGACTGTATCAATTTACATTCCCACCAATGGTGGAAGAGGGTTCCTTTTGTCCACACCCTCCCCAGCATTTGTTGTTTGTAGATTTTCTGATGATGCCCATTCTAACAGGTGTCAGGTGATACCTCATTGTAGTTTTGATTTGCATTTCTCTAACAATTAGTGATGTTGAGCAGCTTTTCATGTGCGTCTTGTCCATCTCTGCACCTTCTCTGAAGAAATGTCTATTTAGATCTTCTAGCCATTTTTGTATTGGGTAGAAATAGAAATATAAAATAAAATAATAATACTTTTTAATATTAAGCTGCATGAGCTGTTTACATATATTGGAGATTAAACCTTTGTCCATTGATTCATATGCAAATATTTTCTCCCATTCTGAGGGTTGCCTTTTTCCATTCCCGTATTTTAGCAAAAAAAAAGAAAGAAAGAAAAAGAAGCAGAACAGAGATGTGTATAAAATATGCCTCTTGAAACAGTCGTTTTGAAATATCGACGTCTTTTAAAATTTTGGGTCGATATAAGAACCCAGGATTTGTTTTGAGGGCAGGTGTCATTTACAGGCCTGCAATTATTTTGAATACCAACTGACCATTAGCGCTTGGTTTACAGCTGCTGTTGTGCGAAATGGCCACAAGGTGGCAGCAGTTCTCCTTTACCAAATCTGGTTACTAGGGCAACAGAGCCTCAATGGAAGTCGTGTTCTAGGTTGTAATTTCGAATGGAATGTGCCAGGAAAAAGCCCCTTAAGTTTGTCTCACGACTTCTTGTTCGTTTTTTTAATTTAATTTTAATTTTTTATAACAGCAAGTTTGATTACAATGTTTAGCTTGTTGTATGTGTGCAAGGTGTGGTTCTTTTGCACATATACATATGTCTGTTCTTCCTGGGACCCTTTTCCCATGTACGTTATGACAGAATGTTGAGTAGTCTTCTCTTGGTATTCCGTAGGTGTTTGGTGATTCTATATTTCACCTGTGTTTGTATATGTCTGTTAACCCCAATATCCTAATGTATCCAATCCTCACAGCTTTCCAGTGGTGAAACATAAGTTTGTTTAATGAATCTGTGATTGACCTTCTCTGTGGAAATATCTTCACTGGTATCAAGTTTTAGGTAACACCTATAAGTGATATCATACGATATGTGTCTTTCTCTTTCTGACTTACTACAAGTCACGTGATTACCTCTAGACTCATCTACGGTGCTGCAAATGGCATTGTGTCCTTTTCTTCCTCGGCTAATATTGTGTCTGTACATGTACCAGTTCCTCTCTGTCCACTCATCTGTTCATGGAATTTTTTGGTTGTTTCCATGTCATGGCTAGTGTAATGCTGTGGCAATGCACATTTGCCTGCCTGTGTCTTTCCAATTCTGTCTTCTTAGGGTCTAGGCCCAGGAGTGGGCCTGCTGGATCATATGGTAGCAAAACGTTTACCTTGTAGAGGCACCTCCATTCTGTTCTCATTAGTGTCTCTTACCAGGATACGTCCCACTTAAAGTTGAAGTTATGGTCTTCTCCACAACACCTTCAGCGTTTATTGTTTGTAGTATTTTTGCTGATGTTTATTCTGACGAGTGTGAGCTGATACCACTTTGTGGTTGGATTTGCATGCGTCTCATAATCTCTTGAAATTGAGCCTTCTCGCATGTCCTTTTTTTCTTCAAACTGTGAGTACAGCTTACCTCTTCAAATTGTTTTCTTGAAGTGTGTGTGACATTTAGAAATATTTTGGCCATTACCTCCCTCAAGACATTTTGAGGTCAGGTTTCATTGACAGCCCTCCAGTATTGGTGCATATGAAGTGACCCTAAGTACCGGTTTTAAAGCTGCTTTTGCAGGTAACGGCCAGAGGGCGGCAGCATTTCTGCTTTTCCGAATCTGGTAACTAGGGAAACAGACCATCCTGGCAGTGGTGTTCCTCGGTTATATATTAGAGTGGAATGTGCCCCCAAAAGCTGATGTCTCCTTACTTATGTTTGCTTTATGAATTGAATTTATAGTTTTCTTATTGGAGTCATATTCCATTGCGAACATGGACTACTTCTTCTTTGTGCATTCCTCTGTTGATGGACATTTTTGTAGCTTCCAAGTATTGGCTATGTTAAATATTGGTGTAGTGCACTATTGCCAGCCTGTGTCTTTTTTTTGGCTGTACGTGGGCCTCTCGTTGCCGTGGACCCTGCCATTGCAGAGCACAGGCTCCGGACATGCAGGCCCAGCAGCCATAGCTCACGGGACCGGCCGCTCTACGGCATGTGGGATCTTCTGGAACCGGGGTATGAACCCGTGTCCCCTGTATTGGCAGGTTGACTCTGAACCACTGCGCCACCAGTGAAGCCCAGCCTGTGTCTTTTTGATTCTCATCCCCTCAGGCGATAGGCCCAGCAGTGGGCATGCTTGATTGAAATGTAGCTCAGTATTTACCTTTACAAGGCACCTCATTTTTGTTTTCATTACTGGCTCTTACAATGTCCCACGTTGAACCAAGGGTAGGCATTTCTCCAAAACCCCTTCAGCATTTATTGTTTGCAGAATTTTTGCTGATGGGCATTCTGACTGGTGTGAGCTGATAGGTTTATGTCATTTGGATTTGCATATCTTTAATTATTCCTAATGTTCAGCCTTTTTCCATGCCTTTTTAAATTTCTTGTACAGAAAAACAGAAAAAAACGGAGAGTACAATTAACCTCTTGAAATAGTCTTCTTGGATGGTTGCCCTCTTTTGAATTTATTGGTCAAATTTCGACCCCAGGATTGTTTTGGAGGGCAGGTGTCATTCACAGGCCTGCAATGAGTGTGAATATTTAGTGACCATTAGCACTGGGTTTAAAGCTGCTGTTGTGGGAAATGGCCACAAGGTGGCGGTATTTCTCCATTCCCAAATCTGGTTACTAGGGCAGCAGAGCCTTTCTGGGACCAATGGAATACAGAAGAAGGCATCATTGAAATCTAATACAGAAAACCATGTCCTGGTGGATGGTAGAATGACCAGCAGGGTGTAGGAATTAGGAACTACTGGATGTATATCCTCGGTGACTTCACTAACTGTCCTGACATCCTTTACTAGGTCCTTAGCAGCCCACGGGGCTGACGTGGTCAGGACAATGCCAGATTATGGAGCTCACCTGTGCAACTACGCAGCAGCTCATGGGGCTCTCATGGTCAGGCCACTCCCAGGTTATGGAGCTCACCTGTGCAACTACCCAGCAGCTCATGGGGCTGTCATGATCAGGCCCCTCCCAGGATACGTAGCTCCCGTGGGCAGGTAGGACAGCAGGGCTGGGAACAGAGGAATCGTACACATAGCACTCATTTCAGACCACTCCAGATCGCCTGTCTCTCAGAGCTGACACGCAGCACCTCAGAGCAGGACTTGAACTAACAAACAGCATCTCCGACAGGTCTGTGACCCTGGGCGTCACTCTGTGCGGCCTCCGTCTGCCTGGTCTTCCAGAGACTTCCACTGCAGATGGGGCACCAGGCCTCTGTCTCCACCCATCACCCCTCCTCTCCCTGACTCCTGGGTTCCTCTCATTAAGAGAGTGTCTTCTTGACGTTGTCTCCCACTCATGGGCCAAATAAAATGATTAGAAAACAAGCCGGAGCTGCAGCCCCTTGTCTATCCTGACTCTTAGGAGCCCACAGCTGTTCCTTGGACCTGGCCGGTTCAGCGAGGTCCATTTTCTGCAATGTGAGCCCCTGAGGTTTGAGGATAGGCTGAGCTGGGCAGCCTGACCCTGCCGGCCAGCCCTGCCCAGGTGTGCCTGTGTTGAGGTCAATATAAACACCACTCCAGGCAGCAAGAGGCACTGCAGGTATGCCTGACGCCATATTCTCTGCCCCGTCAGCAGTCTCGGGGCTGTGCTGGTGGGAGGGTGTGAGGGGCCACGGCTTTGTGGGTGGTCCGGTGTGAGTGGGGCTCTGCTGGAGATTCTGCAGGAGTTGCCAGGCTGCCACCTGCTAAAGAAGAGGATGTGTCACCCATACCTTCCGCTGGAATTTCTCCCCGGGCAGAGGTGAGGAAGGAAAAATGCAGTGGGGGCCGGGACAGGAGGGGTATCTCAGGCAGGGAAATGGAAAGCTTCCAGAAGAGCGCCCAGGGCCAGGAGCATTCTGGCTGGCCTGCAGCTACAAAGTCGCCCTGCGGGCTGGCACTGGTGTGGCTCCACGGCCCTTCCTCTAGGCTTACAAGTCCTTGTACATATTCAGGTGTTTTACCTGGGAAGGGAGGGAACAGTTCAGCAGCAGCTGGCCTGGGGCTCCCCTCATGTTTAAGCTCAGACGCCTCGGGACGGTCCCCCAGGTTTGCAATGAGGACGTTCCTTGCGGGGGGCCTGCTGGCTGCATGGGAGATGATTCCCCACCTCTGACGAACTTCAGAATTGTTTACCACTGGAGCAAGTGACCTGATAGCGTTTTCCTCTGTATAACTGGTGGGTTCTGTTTTTTTTTTCTTTTTTGGTTCAAGGTAGATTTCATTTCTCTTTCATGTATTTATAGATATAAGCATGGAAATCATTCATTCATATAAATATATCTGTGTGAAGGGAGGAAGTTTTTTCTGATTTATTTTTAAATTTTATTTTTTAATCTTGAAATTTAATTTTATTTATTTTTTATACAGCAGGTTATTATTAGTTATCTATTTTATACATATACATGTATACAGGTCAATCCCAATCTCCCAACTCACCCCACCACCACCACCCCATGCCTTCCCCCGCTTGGTGTCCATACGTTTGTTCTCTACCTCTGTGTCTCTATTTCTGCCCTACAAACCGGTTCATCTCTACCATTTTTTCTAGGTTCCACATATATGCATTAATATACAATATTTGTTTTTCTGTTTCTGACTTTCTTCACTCGGTATGACAGTCTCTAGATCCATCGACGTCTCAACAAATGACCCAGTTTCATTCCTTTGTATGGCTGAGTAATATTCCAATTTATATATGTACCACATCTTTATCCATTCGTCTGTCTGTGGGCATTTAGGTTGCTTCCATTACCTGGCTATTGTAAATAGTGCTGCAATGAACATTGTGGTGAATGTGTCTTTGATTTATGGGTTCCTCTGGGTATCTGTCCAGAAGTGGGATTGCTGGATCCTATGGTAATTCTATTTTTAAGGAACCTCCATACTGTTCTCCATAGTGACTGTATCAATTTACATTCCCACCAATGGTGGAAGAGGGTTCCTTTTGTCCACACCCTCCCCAGCATTTGTTGTTTGTAGATTTTCTGATGATGCCCATTCTAACAGGTGTCAGGTGATACCTCATTGTAGTTTTGATTTGCATTTCTCTAACAATTAGTGATGTTGAGCAGCTTTTCATGTGCGTCTTGTCCATCTCTGCACCTTCTCTGAAGAAATGTCTATTTAGATCTTCTAGCCATGTTTGTTTTGGGTAGAAATAGAAATATAAAATAAAATAATAATACTTTTTAATATTAAGCTGCATGAGCTGTTTACATATATTGGAGATTAAACCTTTGTCCATTGATTCGTATGCAAATATTTTCTCCCATTCTGAGGGTTGCCTTTTTCCATTCCCGTATTTTAGCAAAAAAAAAGAAAGAAAGAAAAAGAAGCAGAACAGAGATGTGTATAAAATATGCCTCTTGAAACAGTCGTTTTGAAATATCGACGTCTTTTAAAATTTTGGGTCGATATAAGAACCCAGGATTTGTTTTGAGGGCAGGTGTCATTTACAGGCCTGCAATTATTTTGAATACCAACTGACCATTAGCGCTTGGTTTACAGCTGCTGTTGTGCGAAATGGCCACAAGGTGGCAGCAGTTCTCCTTTACCAAATCTGGTTACTAGGGCAACAGAGCCTCAATGGAAGTCGTGTTCTAGGTTGTAATTTCGAATGGAATGTGCCAGGAAAAAGCCCCTTAAGTTTGTCTCACGACTTCTTGTTCGTTTTTTTAATTGAATTTTAATTTTTTATAACAGCAAGTTTGATTACAATGTTTAGCTTGTTGTATGTGTGCAAGGTGTGGTTCTTTTGCACATATACATATGTCTGTTCTTCCTGGGACCCTTTTCCCATGTACGTTATGACAGAATGTTGAGTAGTCTTCTCTTGGTATTCCGTAGGTGTTTGGTGATTCTATATTTCACCTGTGTTTGTATATGTCTGTTAACCCCAATATCCTAATGTATCCAATCCTCACAGCTTTCCAGTGGTGAAACATAAGTTTGTTTAATGAATCTGTGATTGACCTTCTCTGTGGAAATATCTTCACTGGTATCAAGTTTTAGGTAACACCTATAAGTGATATCATACGATATGTGTCTTTCTCTTTCTGACTTACTACAAGTCACGTGATTACCTCTAGACTCATCTACGGTGCTGCAAATGGCATTGTGTCCTTTTCTTCCTCGGCTAATATTGTGTCTGTACATGTACCAGTTCCTCTCTGTCCACTCATCTGTTCATGGAATTTTTTGGTTGTTTCCATGTCATGGCTAGTGTAATGCTGTGGCAATGCACATTTGCCTGCCTGTGTCTTTCCAATTCTGTCTTCTTAGGGTCTAGGCCCAGGAGTGGGCCTGCTGGATCATATGGTAGCAAAACGTTTACCTTGTAGAGGCACCTCCATTCTGTTCTCATTAGTGTCTCTTACCAGGATACGTCCCACTTAAAGTTGAAGTTATGGTCTTCTCCACAACACCTTCAGCGTTTATTGTTTGTAGTATTTTTGCTGATGTTTATTCTGACGAGTGTGAGCTGATACCACTTTGTGGTTGGATTTGCATGCGTCTCATAATCTCTTGAAATTGAGCCTTCTCGCATGTCCTTTTTTTCTTCAAACTGTGAGTACAGCTTACCTCTTCAAATTGTTTTCTTGAAGTCTGTGTGACATTTAGAAATATTTTGGCCATTACCTCCCTCAAGACATTTTGAGGTCAGGTTTCATTGACAGCCCTCCAGTATTGGTGCATATGAAGTGACCCTAAGTACCGGTTTTAAAGCTGCTTTTGCAGGTAACGGCCAGAGGGCGGCAGCATTTCTGCTTTTCCGAATCTGGTAACTAGGGAAACAGACCATCCTGGCAGTGGTGTTCCTCGGTTATATATTAGAGTGGAATGTGCCCCCAAAAGCTGATGTCTCCTTACTTATGTTTGCTTTATGAATTGAATTTATACTTTTCTTATTGGAGTCATATTCCATTGCGAACATGGACTACTTCTTCTTTGTGCATTCCTCTGTTGATGGACATTTTTGTAGCTTCCAAGTATTGGCTATGTTAAATATTGCTGTAGTGCACTATTGCCAGCCTGTGTCTTTTTTTTTGGCTGTACGTGGGCCTCTCGTTGCCGTGGACCCTGCCATTGCAGAGCACAGGCTCCGGACATGCAGGCCCAGCAGCCATAGCTCACGGGACCGGCCGCTCTACGGCATGTGGGATCTTCTGGAACCGGGGTATGAACCCGTGTCCCCTGTATTGGCAGGTTGACTCTGAACCACTGCGCCACCAGTGAAGCCCAGCCTGTGTCTTTTTGATTCTCATCCCCTCAGGCGATAGGCCCAGCAGTGGGCATGCTTGATTGAAATGTAGCTCAGTATTTACCTTTACAAGGCACCTCATTTTTGTTTTCATTACTGGCTCTTACAATGTCCCACGTTGAACCAAGGGTAGGCATTTCTCCAAAACCCCTTCAGCATTTATTGTTTGCAGAATTTTTGCTGATGGGCATTCTGACTGGTGTGAGCTGATAGGTTTATGTCATTTGGATTTGCATATCTTTAATTATTCCTAATGTTCAGCCTTTTTCCATGCCTTTTTAAATTTCTTGTACAGAAAAACAGAAAAAAACGGAGAGTACAATTAACCTCTTGAAATAGTCTTCTTGGATGGTTGCCCTCTTTTGAATTTTCTGGTCAAATTTCGACCCCAGGATTGTTTTGGAGGGCAGGTGTCATTCACAGGCCTGCAATGAGTGTGAATATTTAGTGACCATTAGCACTGGGTTTAAAGCTGCTGTTGTGGGAAATGGCCACAAGGTGGCGGTATTTCTCCATTCCCAAATCTGGTTACTAGGGCAGCAGAGCCTTTCTGGGACCAATGGAATACAGAAGAAGGCATCATTGAAATCTAATACAGAAAACCATGTCCTGGTGGATGGTAGAATGACCAGCAGGGTGTAGGAATTAGGAACTACTGGATGTATATCCTCAGTGACTTCACTGACTGTCCTGACATCCTTTACTAGGTCCTTAGCAGCCCACGGGGCTGACGTGGTCAGGACAATGCCAGATTATGGAGCTCACCTGTGCAACTACGCAGCAGCTCATGGGGCTCTCATGGTCAGGCCACTCCCAGGTTATGGAGCTCACCTGTGCAACTACCCAGCAGCTCATGGGGCTCTCGTGATCAGGCCCCTCCCAGGATACGTAGCTCCCGTGGGCAGGTAGGACAGCAGGGCTGGGAACAGAGGAATCGTACACATAGCACTCATTTCAGACCACTCCAGATCGCCTGTCTCTCAGAGCTGACACACAGCACCTCAGAGCAGGACTTGAACTAACAAACAGCATCTCCGACAGGTCTGTGACCCTGGGCGTCACTCTGTGCGGCCTCCGTCTGCCTGGTCTTCCAGAGACTTCCACTGCAGATGGGGCACCAGGCCTCTGTCTCCACCCATCACCCCTCCTCTCCCTGACTCCTGGGTTCCTCTCATTAAGAGAGTGTCTTCTTGACGTTGTCTCCCACTCATGGGCCACATAAAATGATTAGAAAACAAGCCGGAGCTGCAGCCCCTTGCCTATCCTGACTCTTAGGAGCCCACAGCTGTTCCTTGGACCTGGCCGGTTCAGCGAGGTCCATTTTCTGCAATGTGAGCCCCTGAGGTTTGAGGATTGGCTGAGCTGGGCAGCCTGACCCTGCCGGCCAGCCCTGCCCAGGTGTGCCTGTGTTGAGGTCAATATAAACACCACTCCAGGCAGCAAGAGGCACTGCAGGTATGCCTGACGCCATATTCTCTGCCCCGTCAGCAGTCTCGGGGCTGTGCTGGTGGGAGGGTGTGAGGGGCCACGGCTTTGTGGGTGGTCCGGTGTGAGTGGGGCTCTGCTGGAGATTCTGCAGGAGTTGCCAGGCTGCCACCTGCTAAAGAAGAGGATGTGTCACCCATACCTTCCGCTGGAATTTCTCCCCGGGCAGAGGTGAGGAAGGAAAAATGCAGTGGGGGCCGGGACAGGAGGGGTATCTCAGGCAGGGAAATGGAAAGCTTCCAGAAGAGCGCCCAGGGCCAGGAGCATTCTGGCTGGCCTGCAGCTACAAAGTCGCCCTGCGGGCTGGCACTGGTGTGGCTCCACGGCCCTTCCTCTAGGCTTACAAGTCCTTGTACATATTCAGGTGTTTTACCTGGGAAGGGAGGGAACAGTTCAGCAGCAGCTGGCCTGGGGCTCCCCTCATGTTTAAGCTCAGACGCCTCGGGACGGTCCCCCAGGTTTGCAATGAGGACGTTCCTTGCGGGGGGCCTGCTGGCTGCATGGGAGATGATTCCCCACCTCTGACGAACTTCAGAATTGTTTACCACTGGAGCAAGTGACCTGATAGCGTTTTCCTCTGTATAACTGGTGGGTTCTGTTTTTTTTTTCTTTTTTGGTTCAAGGTAGATTTCATTTCTCTTTCATGTATTTATAGATATAAGCATGGAAATCATTCATTCATATAAATATATCTGTGTGAAGGGAGGAAGTTTTTTCTGATTTATTTTTAAATTTTATTTTTTAATCTTGAAATTTAATTTTATTTATTTTTTATACAGCAGGTTATTATTAGTTATCTATTTTATACATATACATGTATACAGGTCAATCCCAATCTCCCAACTCACCCCACCACCACCACCCCATGCCTTCCCCCGCTTGGTGTCCATACGTTTGTTCTCTACCTCTGTGTCTCTATTTCTGCCCTACAAACCGGTTCATCTCTACCATTTTTTCTAGGTTCCACATATATGCATTAATATACAATATTTGTTTTTCTGTTTCTGACTTTCTTCACTCGGTATGACAGTCTCTAGATCCATCGACGTCTCAACAAATGACCCAGTTTCATTCCTTTGTATGGCTGAGTAATATTCCAATTTATATATGTACCACATCTTTATCCATTCGTCTGTCTGTGGGCATTTAGGTTGCTTCCATTACCTGGCTATTGTAAATAGTGCTGCAATGAACATTGTGGTGAATGTGTCTTTGATTTATGGGTTCCTCTGGGTATCTGTCCAGAAGTGGGATTGCTGGATCCTATGGTAATTCTATTTTTAAGGAACCTCCATACTGTTCTCCATAGTGACTGTATCAATTTACATTCCCACCAATGGTGGAAGAGGGTTCCTTTTGTCCATACCCTCCCCAGCATTTGTTGTTTGTAGATTTTCTGATGATGCCCATTCTAACAGGTGTCAGGTGATACCTCATTGTAGTTTTGATTTGCATTTCTCTAACAATTAGTGATGTTGAGCAGCTTTTCATGTGCGTCTTGTCCATCTCTGCACCTTCTCTGAAGAAATGTCTATTTAGATCTTCTAGCCATTTTTGTATTGGGTAGAAATAGAAATATAAAATAAAATAATAATATTTTTTGATATTAAGCTGCATGAGCTGTTTACATATATTGGAGATTAAACCTTTGTCCATTGATTCGTATGCAAATATTTTCTCCCATTCTGAAGGTTGCCTTTTTCCATTCCCGTATTTTAGCAAAAAAAAAGAAAAAAGAAAAAGAAGCAGAACAGAGATGTGTATAAAATATGCCTCTTGAAACAGTCGTTTTGAAATATCGACGTCTTTTAAAATTTTGGGTCGATATAAGAACCCAGGATTTGTTTTGAGGGCAGGTGTCATTTACAGGCCTGCAATTATTTGGAATATCAACTGACCATTAGCGCTTGGTTTACAGCTGCTGTTGTGCGAAATGGCCACAAGGTGGCAGCAGTTCTCCTTTACCAAATCTGGTTACTAGGGCAACAGAGCCTCAATGGAAGTCGTGTTCTAGGTTGTAATTTCGAATGGAATGTGCCAGGAAAAAGCCCCTTAAGTTTGTCTCACGACTTCTTGTTCGTTTTTTTAATTTAATTTTAATTTTTTATAACAGCAAGTTTGATTACAATGTTTAGCTTGTTGTATGTGTGCAAGGTGTGGTTCTTTTGCACATATACATATGTCTGTTCTTCCTGGGACCCTTTTCCCATGTACGTTATGACAGAATGTTGAGTAGTCTTCTCTTGGTATTCTGTAGGTGTTTGGTGATTCTATATTTCACCTGTGTTTGTATATGTCTGTTAACCCCAATATCCTAATGTATCCAATCCTCACACCTTTCCAGTGGTGAACCATAAGTTTGTTTAATGAATCTGTGATTGCCCTTCTCTGTGGAAATATCTTCAGTGGTATCAAGTTTTAGGTAACACCTATAGGTGATATCATACGATATGTGTCTTTCTCTTTCTGACTTACTACAAGTCACGTGATTACCTCTAGACTCCTCTACGGTGCTGCTAATGGCATTGTGTCCTTTTCTTCCTCGGCTAATATTGTGTCTGTACATGTCCCAGTTCTTCTTTGTCCACTCGTCTGTTCATGGAATTTTTGGTTGCTTCCATGTCATGGCTAGTGTAATGCTGTGGCAATGCACATTTACCTGCCTGTGTCTTTCCAATTCTGTCTTCTTAGGGTCTAGGCCCAGGAGTGGGCCTGCTGGATCATATCGTAGCAAAACGTTTACCTTGTAGAGGCACCTCCATTCTGTTCTCATTAGTGTCTCTTACCAGGATACGTCCCACTTAAAGTTGAAGTTATGGTCTTCTCCACAACACCTTCAGCGTTTATTGTTTGTAGTATTTTTGCTGATGTTTATTCTGACGAGTGTGAGCTGATACCACTTTGTGGTTGGATTTGCATGCGTCTCATAATCTCTTGAAATTGAGCCTTCTCGCATGTCCTTTTTTTCTTCAAACTGTGAGTACAGCTTACCTCTTCAAATTGTTTTCTTGAAGTCTGTGTGACATTTAGAAATATTTTGGCCATTACCTCCCTCAAGACATTTTGAGGTCAGGTTTCATTGACAGCCCTCCAGTATTGGTGCATATGAAGTGACCCTAAGTACAGGTTTTAAAGCTGCTTTTGCAGGTAACGGCCAGAGGGCGGCAGCATTTCTGCTTTTCCGAATCTGGTAACTAGGGAAACAGACCATCCTGGCAGTGGTGTTCCTCGGTTATATATTAGAGTGGAATGTGCCCCCAAAAGCTGATGTCTCCTTACTTATGTTTGCTTTATGAATTGAATTTATATTTTTCTTATTGGAGTCATATTCCATTGCGAACATGGACTACTTCTTCTTTGTGCATTCCTCTGTTGATGGACATTTTTGTAGCTTCCAAGTATTGGCTATGTTAAATATTGCTGTAGTGCACGATTGCCAGCCTGTGTCTTTTTTTTTGGCTGTACGTGGGCCTCTCGTTGCCGTGGACCCTCCCATTGCAGAGCACAGGCTCCGGACATGCAGGCCCAGCAGCCATAGCTCACGGGACCGGCCGCTCTACGGCATGTGGGATCTTCCGGAACCGGGGTATGAACCCGTGTCCCCTGTATTGGCAGGTTGACTCTGAACCACTGCGCCACCAGTGAAGCCCAGCCTGTGTCTTTTTGATTCTCATCCCCTCAGGCGATAGGCCCAGCAGTGGGTATGCTTGATTGAAAGGTAGCTCAGTATTTACCTTTACAAGGCACCTCATTTTTGTTTTCATTACTGGCTCTTACAATGTCCCACGTTGAACCAAGGGTAGGCATTTCTCCAAAACCCCTTCAGCATTTATTGTTTGCAGAATTTTTGCTAATGGGCATTCTGACTGGTGTGAGCTGATAGGTTTATGTCATTTGGATTTGCATATCTTTAATTATTCCTAATGTTCAGCCTTTTTCCATGCCTTTTTAAATTTCTTGTACAGAAAAACAGAAAAAAACGGAGAGTACAATTAACCTCTTGAAATAGTCTTCTTGGATGGTTGCCCTCTTTTGAATTTTCTGGTCAATTTTCGACCCCAGGATTGTTTTGGAGGGCAGGTGTCATTCACAGGCCTGCAATGAGTGTGCATATTTAGTGACCATTAGCACTGGGTTTAAAGCTGCTGTTGTGGGAAA
The DNA here is from genome assembly GCF_025265405.1 of Mesoplodon densirostris. NCBI lineage: Eukaryota > Metazoa > Chordata > Mammalia > Artiodactyla > Ziphiidae > Mesoplodon > Mesoplodon densirostris. Next base: position 55,000,259 of record NC_082668.1, read on the forward strand.
TGGCCACAAGGTGGCGGTATTTCTCCATTCCCAAATCTGGTTACTAGGGCAGCAGAGCCTTTCTGGGACCAATGGAATACAGAAGAAGGCATCATTGAAGTCTAATACAGAAAACCATGTCCTGGTGGATGGTAGAATGACCAGCAGGGTGTAGGAATTAGGAACTACTGGATGTATATCCTCGGTGACTTCACTGACTGTCCTGACATCCTTTACTAGGTCCTTAGCAGCCCACGGGGCTGACGTGGTCAGGGCAATGCCAGGTTATGGAGCTCACCTGTGCAACTACGCAGCAGCTCATGGGGCTCTCATGGTCAGGCCACTCCCAGGTTATGGAGCTCACCTGTGCAACTACCCAGCAGCTCATGGGGCTCTCGTGATCAGGCCCCTCCCAGGATACGTAGCTCCCGTGGGCAGGTAGGACAGCAGGGCTGGGAACAGAGGAATCGTACACATAGCACTCATTTCAGACCACTACAGATCGCCTGTCTCTCAGAGCTGACACGCAGCACCTCAGAGCAGGACTTGAACTAACAAACAGCATCTCCGACAGGTCTGTGACCCTGGGCGTCACTCTGTGCGGCCTCCGTCTGCCTGGTCTTCCAGAGACTTCCACTGCAGATGGGGCACCAGGCCTCTGTCTCCACCCATCACCCCTCCTCTCCCTGACTCCTGGGTTCCTCTCATTAAGAGAGTGTCTTCTTGACGTTGTCTCCCACTCATGGGCCACATAAAATGATTAGAAAACAAGCCGGAGCTGCAGCCCTTTGCCTATCCTGACTCTTAGGAGCCCACAGCTGTTCCTTGGACCTGGTCGGTTCAGCGAGGTCCATTTTCTGCAATGTGAGCCCCTGAGGTTTGAGGATTGGCTGAGCTGGGCAGCCTGACCCTGCCGGCCAGCCCTGCCCAGGTGTGCCTGTGTTGAGGTCAATATAAACACCACTCCAGGCAGCAAGAGGCACTGCACGTATGCCTGACGCCATATTCTCTGCCCCGTCAGCAGTCTCGGGGCTGTGCTGGTGGGAGGGTGTGAGGGGCCACGGCTTTGTGGGTGGTCCGGTGTGAGTGGGGCTCTGCTGGAGATTCTGCAGGAGTTGCCAGGCTGCCACCTGCTAAAGAAGAGGATGTGTCACCCATACCTTCCGCTGGAATTTCTCCCCGGGCAGAGGTGAGGAAGGAAAGATGCAGTGGGGGCCGGGACAGGAGGGGTATCTCAGGCAGGGAAATGGAAAGCTTCCAGAAGAGCGCCCAGGGCCAGGAGCATTCTGGCTGGCCTGCAGCTACAAAGTCGCCCTGCGGGCTGGCACTGGTGTGGCTCCACGGCCCTTCCTCTAGGCTTACAAGTCCTTGTACATATTCAGGTGTTTTACCTGGGAAGGGAGGGAACAGTTCAGCAGCAGCTGGCCTGGGGCTCCCCTCATGTTTAAGCTCAGACGCCTCGGGACGGTCCCCCAGGTTTGCAATGAGGACGTTCCTTGCGGGGGGGGGGCATGCTGGCTGCATGGGAGATGATTCCCCACCTCTGACGAACTTCAGAATTGTTTACCACTGGAGCAAGTGACCTGATAGCGTTTTCCTCTGTATAACTGGTGGGTTCTGTTTTTTTTTTCTTTTTTGGTTCAAGGTAGATTTCATTTCTCTTTCATGTATTTATAGATATAAGCATGGAAATCATTCATTCATATAAATATATCTGTGTGAAGGGAGGAAGTTTTTTCTGATTTATTTTTAAATTTTATTTTTTAATCTTGAAATTTAATTTTATTTATTTTTTATACAGCAGGTTATTATTAGTTATCTATTTTATACATATACATGTATACAGGTCAATCCCAATCTCCCAACTCACCCCACCACCACCACCCCATGCCTTCCCCCGCTTGGTGTCCATACGTTTGTTCTCTACCTCTGTGTCTCTATTTCTGCCCTACAAACCGGTTCATCTCTACCATTTTTTCTAGGTTCCACATATATGCATTAATATACAATATTTGTTTTTCTGTTTCTGACTTTCTTCACTCGGTATGACAGTCTCTAGATCCATCGACGTCTCAACAAATGACCCAGTTTCATTCCTTTGTATGGCTGAGTAATATTCCAATTTATATATGTACCACATCTTTATCCATTCGTCTGTCTGTGGGCATTTAGGTTGCTTCCATTACCTGGCTATTGTAAATAGTGCTGCAATGAACATTGTGGTGAATGTGTCTTTGATTTATGGGTTCCTCTGGGTATCTGTCCAGAAGTGGGATTGCTGGATCCTATGGTAATTCTATTTTTAAGGAACCTCCATACTGTTCTCCATAGTGACTGTATCAATTTACATTCCCACCAATGGTGGAAGAGGGTTCCTTTTGTCCACACCCTCCCCAGCATTTGTTGTTTGTAGATTTTCTGATGATGCCCATTCTAACAGGTGTCAGGTGATACCTCATTGTAGTTTTGATTTGCATTTCTCTAACAATTAGTGATGTTGAGCAGCTTTTCATGTGCGTCTTGTCCATCTCTGCACCTTCTCTGAAGAAATGTCTATTTAGATCTTCTAGCCATTTTTGTATTGGGTAGAAATAGAAATATAAAATAAAATAATAATATTTTTTGATATTAAGCTGCATGAGCTGTTTACATATATTGGAGATTAAACCTTTGTCCATTGATTCGTATGCAAATATTTTCTCCCATTCTGAGGGTTGCCTTTTTCCATTCCCGTATTTTAGCAAAAAAAAAGAAAGAAAGAAAAAGAAGCAGAACAGAGATGTGTATAAAATATGCCTCTTGAAACAGTCGTTTTGAAATATCGACGTCTTTTAAAATTTTGGGTCGATATAAGAACCCAGGATTTGTTTTGAGGGCAGGTGTCATTTACAGGCCTGCAATTATTTGGAATATCAACTGACCATTAGCGCTTGGTTTACAGCTGCTGTTGTGCGAAATGGCCACAAGGTGGCAGCAGTTCTCCTTTACCAAATCTGGTTACTAGGGCAACAGAGCCTCAATGGAAGTCGTGTTCTAGGTTGTAATTTCGAATGGAATGTGCCAGGAAAAAGCCCCTTAAGTTTGTCTCACGACTTCTTGTTCGTTTTTTTAATTGAATTTTAATTTTTTATAACAGCAAGTTTGATTACAATGTTTAGATTGTTGTATGTGTGCAAGGTGTGGTTCTTTTGCACATATACATATGTCTGTTCTTCCTGGGACCCTTTTCCCATGTACGTTATGACAGAATGTTGAGTAGTCTTCTCTTGGTATTCCGTAGGTGTTTGGTGATTCTATATTTCACCTGTGTTTGTATATGTCTGTTAACCCCAATATCCTAATGTATCCAATCCTCACACCTTTCCAGTGGTGAACCATAAGTTTGTTTAATGAATCTGTGATTGCCCTTCTCTGTGGAAATATCTTCAGTGGTATCAAGTTTTAGGTAACACCTATAGGTGATATCATACGATATGTGTCTTTCTCTTTCTGACTTACTACAAGTCACGTGATTACCTCTAGACTCCTCTACGGTGCTGCTAATGGCATTGTGTCCTTTTCTTCCTCGGCTAATATTGTGTCTGTACATGTCCCAGTTCTTCTTTGTCCACTCGTCTGTTCATGGAATTTTTGGTTGCTTCCATGTCATGGCTAGTGTAATGCTGTGGCAATGCACATTTACCTGCCTGTGTCTTTCCAATTCTGTCTTCTTAGGGTCTAGGCCCAGGAGTGGGCCTGCTGGATCATATCGTAGCAAAACGTTTACCTTGTAGAGGCACCTCCATTCTGTTCTCATTAGTGTCTCTTACCAGGATACGTCCCACTTAAAGTTGAAGTTATGGTCTTCTCCACAACACCTTCAGCGTTTATTGTTTGTAGTATTTTTGCTGATGTTTATTCTGACGAGTGTGAGCTGATACCACTTTGTGGTTGGATTTGCATGCGTCTCATAATCTCTTGAAATTGAGCCTTCGCGCATGTCCTTTTTTTCTTCAAACTGTGAGTACAGCTTACCTCTTCAAATTGTTTTCTTGAAGTCTGTGTGACATTTAGAAATATTTTGGCCATTACCTCCCTCAAGACATTTTGAGGTCAGGTTTCATTGACAGCCCTCCAGTATTGGTGCATATGAAGTGACCCTAAGTACAGGTTTTAAAGCTGCTTTTGCAGGTAACGGCCAGAGGGCGGCAGCATTTCTGCTTTTCCGAATCTGGTAACTAGGGAAACAGACCATCCTGGCAGTGGTGTTCCTCGGTTATATATTAGAGTGGAATGTGCCCCCAAAAGCTGATGTCTCCTTACTTATGTTTGCTTTATGAATTGAATTTATATTTTTCTTATTGGAGTCATATTCCATTGCGAACATGGACTACTTCTTCTTTGTGCATTCCTCTGTTGATGGACATTTTTGTAGCTTCCAAGTATTGGCTATGTTAAATATTGCTGTAGTGCACGATTGCCAGCCTGTGTCTTTTTTTTTGGCTGTACGTGGGCCTCTCGTTGCCGTGGACCCTCCCATTGCAGAGCACAGGCTCCGGACATGCAGGCCCAGCAGCCATAGCTCACGGGACCGGCCGCTCTACGGCATGTGGGATCTTCCGGAACCGGGGTATGAACCCGTGTCCCCTGTATTGGCAGGTTGACTCTGAACCACTGCGCCACCAGTGAAGCCCAGCCTGTGTCTTTTTGATTCTCATCCCCTCAGGCGATAGGCCCAGCAGTGGGTATGCTTGATTGAAAGGTAGCTCAGTATTTACCTTTACAAGGCACCTCATTTTTGTTTTCATTACTGGCTCTTACAATGTCCCACGTTGAACCAAGGGTAGGCATTTCTCCAAAACCCCTTCAGCATTTATTGTTTGCAGAATTTTTGCTAATGGGCATTCTGACTGGTGTGAGCTGATAGGTTTATGTCATTTGGATTTGCATATCTTTAATTATTCCTAATGTTCAGCCTTTTTCCATGCCTTTTTAAATTTCTTGTACAGAAAAACAGAAAAAAACGGAGAGTACAATTAACCTCTTGAAATAGTCTTCTTGGATGGTTGCCCTCTTTTGAATTTTCTGGTCAATTTTCGACCCCAGGATTGTTTTGGAGGGCAGGTGTCATTCACAGGCCTGCAATGAGTGTGCATATTTAGTGACCATTAGCACTGGGTTTAAAGCTGCTGTTGTGGGAAATGGCCACAAGGTGGCGGTATTTCTCCATTCCCAAATCTGGTTACTAGGGCAGCAGAGCCTTTCTGGGACCAATGGAATACAGAAGAAGGCATCATTGAAGTCTAATACAGAAAACCATGTCCTGGTGGATGGTAGAATGACCAGCAGGGTGTAGGAATTAGGAACTACTGGATGTATATCCTCGGTGACTTCACTGACTGTCCTGACATCCTTCACTAGGTCCTTAGCAGCCCACGGGGCTGATGTGGTCAGGGCAATGCCAGGTTATGGAGCTCACCTGTGCAACTACGCAGCAGCTCATGGGGCTCTCATGGTCAGGCCACTCCCAGGTTATGGAGCTCACCTGTGCAACTACCCAGCAGCTCATGGGGCTCTCGTGATCAGGCCCCTCCCAGGATACGTAGCTCCCGTGGGCAGGTAGGACAGCAGGGCTGGGAACAGAGGAATCGTACACATAGCACTCAGTTCAGACCACTCCAGATCGCCTGTCTCTCAGAGCTGACACGCAGCACCTCAGAGCAGGACTTGAACTAACAAACAGCATCTCAGACAGGTCTGTGACCCTGGGCGTCACTCTGTGCGGCCTCCGTCTGCCTGGTCTTCCAGAGACTTCCACTGCAGATGGGGCACCAGGCCTCTGTCTCCACCCATCACCCCTCCTCTCCCTGACTCCTGGGTTCCTCTCATTAAGAGAGTGTCTTCTTGACGTTGTCTCCCACTCATGGGCCACATAAAATGATTAGAAAACAAGCCGGAGCTGCAGCCCCTTGTCTATCCTGACTCTTAGGAGCCCACAGCTGTTCCTTGGACCTGGCTGGTTCTGCGAGGTCCATTTTCTGCAATGTGAGCCCCTGAGGTTTGAGGATTGGCTGAGCTGGGCAGCCTGACCCTGCCGGCCAGCCCTGCCCAGGTGTGCCTGTGTTGAGGTCAATATAAACACCACTCCAGGCAGCAAGAGGCACTGCAGGTATGCCTGACGCCATATTCTCTGCCCCGTCAGCAGTCTCGGGGCTGTGCTGGTGGGAGGGTGTGAGGGGCCACGGCTTTGTGGGTGGTCCGGTGTGAGTGGGGCTCTGCTGGAGATTCTGCAGGAGTTGCCAGGCTGCCACCTGCTAAAGAAGAGGATGTGTCACCCATACCTTCCGCTGGAATTTCTCCCCGGGCAGAGGTGAGGAAGGAAAGATGCAGTGGGGGCCGGGACAGGAGGGGTATCTCAGGCAGGGAAATGGAAAGCTTCCAGAAGAGCGCCCGGGGCCAGGAGCATTCTGGCTGGCCTGCAGCTACAAAGTCGCCCTGCGGGCTGGCACTGGTGTGGCTCCACGGCCCTTCCTCTAGGCTTACAAGTCCTTGTACATATTCAGGTGTTTTACCTGGGAAGGGAGGGAACAGTTCAGCAGCAGCTGGCCTGGGGCTCCCCTCATGTTTAAGCTCAGACGCCTCGGGAAGGTCCCCCAGGTTTGCAATGAGGACGTTCCTTGTGGGGGGGGGGCATGCTGGCTGCATGGGAGATGATTCCCCACCTCTGACGAACTTCAGAATTGTTTACCACTGGAGCAAGTGACCTGATAGCGTTTTCCTCTGTATAACTGGTGGGTTCTGTTTTTTTTTTCTTTTTTGGTTCAAGGTAGATTTCATTTCTCTTTCATGTATTTATAGATATAAGCATGGAAATCATTCATTCATATAAATATATCTGTGTGAAGGGAGGAAGTTTTTGCTGATTTATTTTTAAATTTTATTTTTTAATCTTGAAATTTAATTTTATTTATTTTTTATACAGCAGGTTATTATTAGTTATCTATTTTATACATATACATGTATACAGGTCAATCCCAATCTCCCAACTCACCCCACCACCACCACCCCATGCCTTCCCCCGCTTGGTGTCCATACGTTTGTTCTCTACCTCTGTGTCTCTATTTCTGCCCTACAAACCGGTTCATCTCTACCATTTTTTCTAGGTTCCACATATATGCATTAATATACAATATTTGTTTTTCTGTTTCTGACTTTCTTCACTCGGTATGACAGTCTCTAGATCCATCGACGTCTCAACAAATGACCCAGTTTCATTCCTTTGTATGGCTGAGTAATATTCCAATTTATATATGTACCACATCTTTATCCATTCGTCTGTCTGTGGGCATTTAGGTTGCTTCCATTACCTGGCTATTGTAAATAGTGCTGCAATGAACATTGTGGTGAATGTGTCTTTGATTTATGGGTTCCTCTGGGTATCTGTCCAGAAGTGGGATTGCTGGATCCTATGGTAATTCTATTTTTAAGGAACCTCCATACTGTTCTCCATAGTGACTGTATCAATTTACATTCGCACCAATGGTGGAAGAGGGTTCCTTTTGTCCACACCCTCCCCAGCATTTGTTGTTTGTAGATTTTCTGATGATGCCCATTCTAACAGGTGTCAGGTGATACCTCATTGTAGTTTTGATTTGCATTTCTCTAACAATTAGTGATGTTGAGCAGCTTTTCATGTGTGTCTTGTCCATCTCTGCACCTTCTCTGAAGAAATGTCTATTTAGATCTTCTAGCCATTTTTGTATTGGGTAGAAATAGAAATATAAAATAAAATAATAATATTTTTTGATATTAAGCTGCATGAGCTGTTTACATATATTGGAGATTAAACCTTTGTCCATTGATTCGTATGCAAATATTTTCTCCCATTCTGAGGGTTGCCTTTTTCCATTCCCGTATTTTAGCAAAAAAAAAGAAAGAAAGAAAAAGAAGCAGAACAGAGATGTGTATAAAATATGCCTCTTGAAACAGTCGTTTTGAAATATCGACGTCTTTTAAAATTTTGGGTCGATATAAGAACCCAGGATTTGTTTTGAGGGCAGGTGTCATTTACAGGCCTGCAATTATTTGGAATATCAACTGACCATTAGCGCTTGGTTTACAGCTGCTGTTGTGCGAAATGGCCACAAGGTGGCAGCAGTTCTCCTTTACCAAATCTGGTTACTAGGGCAACAGAGCCTCAATGGAAGTCGTGTTCTAGGTTGTAATTTCGAATGGAATGTGCCAGGAAAAAGCCCCTTAAGTTTGTCTCACGACTTCTTGTTCGTTTTTTTAATTTAATTTTAATTTTTTATAACAGCAAGTTTGATTACAATGTTTAGCTTGTTGTATGTGTGCAAGGTGTGGTTCTTTTGCACATATACATATGTCTGTTCTTCCTGGGACCCTTTTCCCATGTACGTTATGACAGAATGTTGAGTAGTCTTCTCTTGGTATTCCGTAGGTGTTTGGTGATTCTATATTTCACCTGTGTTTGTATATGTCTGTTAACCCCAATATCCTAATGTATCCAATCCTCACACCTTTCCAGTGGTGAACCATAAGTTTGTTTAATGAATCTGTGATTGCCCTTCTCTGTGGAAATATCTTCAGTGGTATCAAGTTTTAGGTAACACCTATAGGTGATATCATACGATATGTGTCTTTCTCTTTCTGACTTACTACAAGTCACGTGATTACCTCTAGACTCCTCTACGGTGCTGCTAATGGCATTGTGTCCTTTTCTTCCTCGGCTAATATTGTGTCTGTACATGTCCCAGTTCTTCTTTGTCCACTCGTCTGTTCATGGAATTTTTGGTTGCTTCCATGTCATGGCTAGTGTAATGCTGTGGCAATGCACATTTACCTGCCTGTGTCTTTCCAATTCTGTCTTCTTAGGGTCTAGGCCCAGGAGTGGGCCTGCTGGATCATATCGTAGCAAAACGTTTACCTTGTAGAGGCACCTCCATTCTGTTCTCATTAGTGTCTCTTACCAGGATACGTCCCACTTAAAGTTGAAGTTATGGTCTTCTCCACAACACCTTCAGCGTTTATTGTTTGTAGTATTTTTGCTGATGTTTATTCTGACGAGTGTGAGCTGATACCACTTTGTGGTTGGATTTGCATGCGTCTCATAATCTCTTGAAATTGAGCCTTCGCGCATGTCCTTTTTTTCTTCAAACTGTGAGTACAGCTTACCTCTTCAAATTGTTTTCTTGAAGTCTGTGTGACATTTAGAAATATTTTGGCCATTACCTCCCTCAAGACATTTTGAGGTCAGGTTTCATTGACAGCCCTCCAGTATTGGTGCATATGAAGTGACCCTAAGTACAGGTTTTAAAGCTGCTTTTGCAGGTAACGGCCAGAGGGCGGCAGCATTTCTGCTTTTCCGAATCTGGTAACTAGGGAAACAGACCATCCTGGCAGTGGTGTTCCTCGGTTATATATTAGAGTGGAATGTGCCCCCAAAAGCTGATGTCTCCTTACTTATGTTTGCTTTATGAATTGAATTTATATTTTTCTTATTGGAGTCATATTCCATTGCGAACATGGACTACTTCTTCTTTGTGCATTCCTCTGTTGATGGACATTTTTGTAGCTTCCAAGTATTGGCTATGTTAAATATTGCTGTAGTGCACGATTGCCAGCCTGTGTCTTTTTTTTTGGCTGTACGTGGGCCTCTCGTTGCCGTGGACCCTCCCATTGCAGAGCACAGGCTCCGGACATGCAGGCCCAGCAGCCATAGCTCACGGGACCGGCCGCTCTACGGCATGTGGGATCTTCCGGAACCGGGGTATGAACCCGTGTCCCCTGTATTGGCAGGTTGACTCTGAACCACTGCGCCACCAGTGAAGCCCAGCCTGTGTCTTTTTGATTCTCATCCCCTCAGGCGATAGGCCCAGCAGTGGGTATGCTTGATTGAAAGGTAGCTCAGTATTTACCTTTACAAGGCACCTCATTTTTGTTTTCATTACTGGCTCTTACAATGTCCCACGTTGAACCAAGGGTAGGCATTTCTCCAAAACCCCTTCAGCATTTATTGTTTGCAGAATTTTTGCTAATGGGCATTCTGACTGGTGTGAGCTGATAGGTTTATGTCATTTGGATTTGCATATCTTTAATTATTCCTAATGTTCAGCCTTTTTCCATGCCTTTTTAAATTTCTTGTACAGAAAAACAGAAAAAAACGGAGAGTACAATTAACCTCTTGAAATAGTCTTCTTGGATGGTTGCCCTCTTTTGAATTTTCTGGTCAATTTTCGACCCCAGGATTGTTTTGGAGGGCAGGTGTCATTCACAGGCCTGCAATGAGTGTGCATATTTAGTGACCATTAGCACTGGGTTTAAAGCTGCTGTTGTGGGAAATGGCCACAAGGTGGCGGTATTTCTCCATTCCCAAATCTGGTTACTAGGGCAGCAGAGCCTTTCTGGGACCAATGGAATACAGAAGAAGGCATCATTGAAGTCTAATACAGAAAACCATGTCCTGGTGGATGGTAGAATGACCAGCAGGGTGTAGGAATTAGGAACTACTGGATGTATATCCTCGGTGACTTCACTGACTGTCCTGACATCCTTTACTAGGTCCTTAGCAGCCCACGGGGCTGACGTGGTCAGGGCAATGCCAGGTTATGGAGCTCACCTGTGCAACTACGCAGCAGCTCATGGGGCTCTCATGGTCAGGCCACTCCCAGGTTATGGAGCTCACCTGTGCAACTACCCAGCAGCTCATGGGGCTCTCGTGATCAGGCCCCTCCCAGGATACGTAGCTCCCGTGGGCAGGTAGGACAGCAGGGCTGGGAACAGAGGAATCGTACACATAGCACTCATTTCAGACCACTACAGATCGCCTGTCTCTCAGAGCTGACACGCAGCACCTCAGAGCAGGACTTGAACTAACAAACAGCATCTCCGACAGGTCTGTGACCCTGGGCGTCACTCTGTGCGGCCTCCGTCTGCCTGGTCTTCCAGAGACTTCCACTGCAGATGGGGCACCAGGCCTCTGTCTCCACCCATCACCCCTCCTCTCCCTGACTCCTGGGTTCCTCTCATTAAGAGAGTGTCTTCTTGACGTTGTCTCCCACTCATGGGCCACATAAAATGATTAGAAAACAAGCCGGAGCTGCAGCCCTTTGCCTATCCTGACTCTTAGGAGCCCACAGCTGTTCCTTGGACCTGGTCCGTTCACCGAGGTCCATTTTCTGCAATGTGAGCCCCTGAGGTTTGAGGATTGGCTGAGCTGGGCAGCCTGACCCTGCCGGCCAGCCCTGCCCAGGTGTGCCTGTGTTGAGGTCAATATAAACACCACTCCAGGCAGCAAGAGGCACTGCAGGTATGCCTGACGCCATATTCTCTGCCCCGTCAGCAGTCTCGGGGCTGTGCTGGTGGGAGGGTGTGAGGGGCCACGGCTTTGTGGGTGGTCCGGTGTGAGTGGGGCTCTGCTGGAGATTCTGCAGGAGTTGCCAGGCTGCCACCTGCTAAAGAAGAGGATGTGTCACCCATACCTTCGGCTGGAATTTCTCCCCGGGCAGAGGTGAGGAAGGAAAGATGCAGTGGGGGCCGGGACAGGAGGGGTATCTCAGGCAGGGAAATGGAAAGCTTCCAGAAGAGCGCCCAGGGCCAGGAGCATTCTGGCTGGCCTGCAGCTACAAAGTCGCCCTGCGGGCTGGCACTGGTGTGGCTCCACGGCCCTTCCTCTAGGCTTACAAGTCCTTGTACATATTCAGGTGTTTTACCTGGGAAGGGAGGGAACAGTTCAGCAGCAGCTGGCCTGGGGCTCCCCTCATGTTTAAGCTCAGACGCCTCGGGACGGTCCCCCAGGTTTGCAATGAGGACGTTCCTTGCGGGGGGGGGGCATGCTGGCTGCATGGGAGATGATTCCCCACCTCTGACGAACTTCAGAATTGTTTACCACTGGAGCAAGTGACCTGATAGCGTTTTCCTCTGTATAACTGGTGGGTTCTGTTTTTTTTTTCTTTTTTGGTTCAAGGTAGATTTCATTTCTCTTTCATGTATTTATAGATATAAGCATGGAAATCATTCATTCATATAAATATATCTGTGTGAAGGGAGGAAGTTTTTTCTGATTTATTTTTAAATTTTATTTTTTAATCTTGAAATTTAATTTTATTTATTTTTTATACAGCAGGTTATTATTAGTTATCTATTTTATACATATACATGTATACAGGTCAATCCCAATCTCCCAACTCACCCCACCACCACCACCCCATGCCTTCCCCCGCTTGGTGTCCATACGTTTGTTCTCTACCTCTGTGTCTCTATTTCTGCCCTACAAACCGGTTCATCTCTACCATTTTTTCTAGGTTCCACATATATGCATTAATATACAATATTTGTTTTTCTGTTTCTGACTTTCTTCACTCGGTATGACAGTCTCTAGATCCATCGACGTCTCAACAAATGACCCAGTTTCATTCCTTTGTATGGCTGAGTAATATTCCAATTTATATATGTACCACATCTTTATCCATTCGTCTGTCTGTGGGCATTTAGGTTGCTTCCATTACCTGGCTATTGTAAATAGTGCTGCAATGAACATTGTGGTGAATGTGTCTTTGATTTATGGGTTCCTCTGGGTATCTGTCCAGAAGTGGGATTGCTGGATCCTATGGTAATTCTATTTTTAAGGAACCTCCATACTGTTCTCCATAGTGACTGTATCAATTTACATTCCCACCAATGGTGGAAGAGGGTTCCTTTTGTCCACACCCTCCCCAGCATTTGTTGTTTGTAGATTTTCTGATGATGCCCATTCTAACAGGTGTCAGGTGATACCTCATTGTAGTTTTGATTTGCATTTCTCTAACAATTAGTGATGTTGAGCAGCTTTTCATGTGCGTCTTGTCCATCTCTGCACCTTCTCTGAAGAAATGTCTATTTAGATCTTCTAGCCATTTTTGTATTGGGTAGAAATAGAAATATAAAATAAAATAATAATATTTTTTGATATTAAGCTGCATGAGCTGTTTACATATATTGGAGATTAAACCTTTGTCCATTGATTCGTATGCAAATATTTTCTCCCATTCTGAGGGTTGCCTTTTTCCATTCCCGTATTTTAGCAAAAAAAAAGAAAGAAAGAAAAAGAAGCAGAACAGAGATGTGTATAAAATATGCCTCTTGAAACAGTCGTTTTGAAATATCGACGTCTTTTAAAATTTTGGGTCGATATAAGAACCCAGGATTTGTTTTGAGGGCAGGTGTCATTTACAGGCCTGCAATTATTTGGAATATCAACTGACCATTAGCGCTTGGTTTACAGCTGCTGTTGTGCGAAATGGCCACAAGGTGGCAGCAGTTCTCCTTTACCAAATCTGGTTACTAGGGCAACAGAGCCTCAATGGAAGTCGTGTTCTAGGTTGTAATTTCGAATGGAATGTGCCAGGAAAAAGCCCCTTAAGTTTGTCTCACGACTTCTTGTTCGTTTTTTTAATTTAATTTTAATTTTTTATAACAGCAAGTTTGATTACAATGTTTAGCTTGTTGTATGTGTGCAAGGTGTGGTTCTTTTGCACATATACATATGTCTGTTCTTCCTGGGACCCTTTTCCCATGTACGTTATGACAGAATGTTGAGTAGTCTTCTCTTGGTATTCCGTAGGTGTTTGGTGATTCTATATTTCACCTGTGTTTGTATATGTCTGTTAACCCCAATATCCTAATGTATCCAATCCTCACACCTTTCCAGTGGTGAACCATAAGTTTGTTTAATGAATCTGTGATTGCCCTTCTCTGTGGAAATATCTTCAGTGGTATCAAGTTTTAGGTAACACCTATAGGTGATATCATACGATATGTGTCTTTCTCTTTCTGACTTACTACAAGTCACGTGATTACCTCTAGACTCCTCTACGGTGCTGCTAATGGCATTGTGTCCTTTTCTTCCTCGGCTAATATTGTGTCTGTACATGTCCCAGTTCTTCTTTGTCCACTCGTCTGTTCATGGAATTTTTGGTTGCTTCCATGTCATGGCTAGTGTAATGCTGTGGCAATGCACATTTACCTGCCTGTGTCTTTCCAATTCTGTCTTCTTAGGGTCTAGGCCCAGGAGTGGGCCTGCTGGATCATATCGTAGCAAAACGTTTACCTTGTAGAGGCACCTCCATTCTGTTCTCATTAGTGTCTCTTACCAGGATACGTCCCACTTAAAGTTGAAGTTATGGTCTTCTCCACAACACCTTCAGCGTTTATTGTTTGTAGTATTTTTGCTGATGTTTATTCTGACGAGTGTGAGCTGATACCACTTTGTGGTTGGATTTGCATGCGTCTCATAATCTCTTGAAATTGAGCCTTCTCGCATGTCCTTTTTTTCTTCAAACTGTGAGTACAGCTTACCTCTTCAAATTGTTTTCTTGAAGTCTGTGTGACATTTAGAAATATTTTGGCCATTACCTCCCTCAAGACATTTTGAGGTCAGGTTTCATTGACAGCCCTCCAGTATTGGTGCATATGAAGTGACCCTAAGTACAGGTTTTAAAGCTGCTTTTGCAGGTAACGGCCAGAGGGCGGCAGCATTTCTGCTTTTCCGAATCTGGTAACTAGGGAAACAGACCATCCTGGCAGTGGTGTTCCTCGGTTATATATTAGAGTGGAATGTGCCCCCAAAAGCTGATGTCTCCTTACTTATGTTTGCTTTATGAATTGAATTTATATTTTTCTTATTGGAGTCATATTCCATTGCGAACATGGACTACTTCTTCTTTGTGCATTCCTCTGTTGATGGACATTTTTGTAGCTTCCAAGTATTGGCTATGTTAAATATTGCTGTAGTGCACGATTGCCAGCCTGTGTCTTTTTTTTTGGCTGTACGTGGGCCTCTCGTTGCCGTGGACCCTCCCATTGCAGAGCACAGGCTCCGGACATGCAGGCCCAGCAGCCATAGCTCACGGGACCAGCCGCTCTACGGCATGTGGGATCTTCCGGAACCAGGGTATGAACCCGTGTCCCCTGTATTGGCAGGTTGACTCTGAACCACTGCGCCACCAGTGAAGCCCAGCCTGTGTCTTTTTGATTCTCATCCCCTCAGGCGATAGGCCCAGCAGTGGGTATGCTTGATTGAAAGGTAGCTCAGTATTTACCTTTACAAGGCACCTCATTTTTGTTTTCATTACTGGCTCTTACAATGTCCCACGTTGAACCAAGGGTAGGCATTTCTCCAAAACCCCTTCAGCATTTATTGTTTGCAGAATTTTTGCTAATGGGCATTCTGACTGGTGTGAGCTGATAGGTTTATGTCATTTGGATTTGCATATCTTTAATTATTCCTAATGTTCAGCCTTTTTCCATGCCTTTTTAAATTTCTTGTACAGAAAAACAGAAAAAAACGGAGAGTACAATTAACCTCTTGAAATAGTCTTCTTGGATGGTTGCCCTCTTTTGAATTTTCTGGTCAATTTTCGACCCCAGGATTGTTTTGGAGGGCAGGTGTCATTCACAGGCCTGCAATGAGTGTGCATATTTAGTGACCATTAGCACTGGGTTTAAAGCTGCTGTTGTGGGAAATGGCCACAAGGTGGCGGTATTTCTCCATTCCCAAATCTGGTTACTAGGGCAGCAGAGCCTTTCTGGGACCAATGGAATACAGAAGAAGGCATCATTGAAGTCTAATACAGAAAACCATGTCCTGGTGGATGGTAGAATGACCAGCAGGGTGTAGGAATTAG
This sequence comes from Mesoplodon densirostris, assembly GCF_025265405.1. Classification (NCBI taxonomy): domain Eukaryota; kingdom Metazoa; phylum Chordata; class Mammalia; order Artiodactyla; family Ziphiidae; genus Mesoplodon; species Mesoplodon densirostris. The sequence goes on from NC_082668.1 coordinate 55,015,900, forward strand.
GAACTACTGGATGTATATCCTCGGTGACTTCACTGACTGTCCTGACATCCTTCACTAGGTCCTTAGCAGCCCACGGGGCTGATGTGGTCAGGGCAATGCCAGGTTATGGAGCTCACCTGTGCAACTACGCAGCAGCTCATGGGGCTCTCATGGTCAGGCCACTCCCAGGTTATGGAGCTCACCTGTGCAACTACCCAGCAGCTCATGGGGCTCTCGTGATCAGGCCCCTCCCAGGATACGTAGCTCCCGTGGGCAGGTAGGACAGCAGGGCTGGGAACAGAGGAATCGTACACATAGCACTCAGTTCAGACCACTCCAGATCGCCTGTCTCTCAGAGCTGACACGCAGCACCTCAGAGCAGGACTTGAACTAACAAACAGCATCTCCGACAGGTCTGTGACCCTGGGCGTCACTCTGTGCGGCCTCCGTCTGCCTGGTCTTCCAGAGACTTCCACTGCAGATGGGGCACCAGGCCTCTGTCTCCACCCATCACCCCTCCTCTCCCTGACTCCTGGGTTCCTCTCATTAAGAGAGTGTCTTCTTGACGTTGTCTCCCACTCATGGGCCACATAAAATGATTAGAAAACAAGCCGGAGCTGCAGCCCCTTGTCTATCCTGACTCTTAGGAGCCCACAGCTGTTCCTTGGACCTGGCTGGTTCTGCGAGGTCCATTTTCTGCAATGTGAGCCCCTGAGGTTTGAGGATTGGCTGAGCTGGGCAGCCTGACCCTGCCGGCCAGCCCTGCCCAGGTGTGCCTGTGTTGAGGTCAATATAAACACCACTCCAGGCAGCAAGAGGCACTGCAGGTATGCCTGACGCCATATTCTCTGCCCCGTCAGCAGTCTCGGGGCTGTGCTGGTGGGAGGGTGTGAGGGGCCACGGCTTTGTGGGTGGTCCGGTGTGAGTGGGGCTCTGCTGGAGATTCTGCAGGAGTTGCCAGGCTGCCACCTGCTAAAGAAGAGGATGTGTCACCCATACCTTCCGCTGGAATTTCTCCCCGGGCAGAGGTGAGGAAGGAAAGATGCAGTGGGGGCCGGGACAGGAGGGGTATCTCAGGCAGGGAAATGGAAAGCTTCCAGAAGAGCGCCCGGGGCCAGGAGCATTCTGGCTGGCCTGCAGCTACAAAGTCGCCCTGCGGGCTGGCACTGGTGTGGCTCCACGGCCCTTCCTCTAGGCTTACAAGTCCTTGTACATATTCAGGTGTTTTACCTGGGAAGGGAGGGAACAGTTCAGCAGCAGCTGGCCTGGGGCTCCCCTCATGTTTAAGCTCAGACGCCTCGGGAAGGTCCCCCAGGTTTGCAATGAGGACGTTCCTTGTGGGGGGGGGGCATGCTGGCTGCATGGGAGATGATTCCCCACCTCTGACGAACTTCAGAATTGTTTACCACTGGAGCAAGTGACCTGATAGCGTTTTCCTCTGTATAACTGGTGGGTTCTGTTTTTTTTTTCTTTTTTGGTTCAAGGTAGATTTCATTTCTCTTTCATGTATTTATAGATATAAGCATGGAAATCATTCATTCATATAAATATATCTGTGTGAAGGGAGGAAGTTTTTGCTGATTTATTTTTAAATTTTATTTTTTAATCTTGAAATTTAATTTTATTTATTTTTTATACAGCAGGTTATTATTAGTTATCTATTTTATACATATACATGTATACAGGTCAATCCCAATCTCCCAACTCACCCCACCACCACCACCCCATGCCTTCCCCCGCTTGGTGTCCATACGTTTGTTCTCTACCTCTGTGTCTCTATTTCTGCCCTACAAACCGGTTCATCTCTACCATTTTTTCTAGGTTCCACATATATGCATTAATATACAATATTTGTTTTTCTGTTTCTGACTTTCTTCACTCGGTATGACAGTCTCTAGATCCATCGACGTCTCAACAAATGACCCAGTTTCATTCCTTTGTATGGCTGAGTAATATTCCAATTTATATATGTACCACATCTTTATCCATTCGTCTGTCTGTGGGCATTTAGGTTGCTTCCATTACCTGGCTATTGTAAATAGTGCTGCAATGAACATTGTGGTGAATGTGTCTTTGATTTATGGGTTCCTCTGGGTATCTGTCCAGAAGTGGGATTGCTGGATCCTATGGTAATTCTATTTTTAAGGAACCTCCATACTGTTCTCCATAGTGACTGTATCAATTTACATTCGCACCAATGGTGGAAGAGGGTTCCTTTTGTCCACACCCTCCCCAGCATTTGTTGTTTGTAGATTTTCTGATGATGCCCATTCTAACAGGTGTCAGGTGATACCTCATTGTAGTTTTGATTTGCATTTCTCTAACAATTAGTGATGTTGAGCAGCTTTTCATGTGCGTCTTGTCCATCTCTGCACCTTCTCTGAAGAAATGTCTATTTAGATCTTCTAGCCATTTTTGTATTGGGTAGAAATAGAAATATAAAATAAAATAATAATATTTTTTGATATTAAGCTGCATGAGCTGTTTACATATATTGGAGATTAAACCTTTGTCCATTGATTCGTATGCAAATATTTTCTCCCATTCTGAAGGTTGCCTTTTTCCATTCCCGTATTTTAGCAAAAAAAAAGAAAGAAAGAAAAAGAAGCAGAACAGAGATGTGTATAAAATATGCCTCTTGAAACAGTCGTTTTGAAATATCGACGTCTTTTAAAATTTTGGGTCGATATAAGAACCCAGGATTTGTTTTGAGGGCAGGTGTCATTTACAGGCCTGCAATTATTTGGAATATCAACTGACCATTAGCGCTTGGTTTACAGCTGCTGTTGTGCGAAATGGCCACAAGGTGGCAGCAGTTCTCCTTTACCAAATCTGGTTACTAGGGCAACAGAGCCTCAATGGAAGTCGTGTTCTAGGTTGTAATTTCGAATGGAATGTGCCAGGAAAAAGCCCCTTAAGTTTGTCTCACGACTTCTTGTTCGTTTTTTTAATTTAATTTTAATTTTTTATAACAGCAAGTTTGATTACAATGTTTAGCTTGTTGTATGTGTGCAAGGTGTGGTTCTTTTGCACATATACATATGTCTGTTCTTCCTGGGACCCTTTTCCCATGTACGTTATGACAGAATGTTGAGTAGTCTTCTCTTGGTATTCCGTAGGTGTTTGGTGATTCTATATTTCACCTGTGTTTGTATATGTCTGTTAACCCCAATATCCTAATGTATCCAATCCTCACACCTTTCCAGTGGTGAACCATAAGTTTGTTTAATGAATCTGTGATTGCCCTTCTCTGTGGAAATATCTTCAGTGGTATCAAGTTTTAGGTAACACCTATAGGTGATATCATACGATATGTGTCTTTCTCTTTCTGACTTACTACAAGTCACGTGATTACCTCTAGACTCCTCTACGGTGCTGCTAATGGCATTGTGTCCTTTTCTTCCTCGGCTAATATTGTGTCTGTACATGTCCCAGTTCTTCTTTGTCCACTCGTCTGTTCATGGAATTTTTGGTTGCTTCCATGTCATGGCTAGTGTAATGCTGTGGCAATGCACATTTACCTGCCTGTGTCTTTCCAATTCTGTCTTCTTAGGGTCTAGGCCCAGGAGTGGGCCTGCTGGATCATATCGTAGCAAAACGTTTACCTTGTAGAGGCACCTCCATTCTGTTCTCATTAGTGTCTCTTACCAGGATACGTCCCACTTAAAGTTGAAGTTATGGTCTTCTCCACAACACCTTCAGCGTTTATTGTTTGTAGTATTTTTGCTGATGTTTATTCTGACGAGTGTGAGCTGATACCACTTTGTGGTTGGATTTGCATGCGTCTCATAATCTCTTGAAATTGAGCCTTCTCGCATGTCCTTTTTTTCTTCAAACTGTGAGTACAGCTTACCTCTTCAAATTGTTTTCTTGAAGTCTGTGTGACATTTAGAAATATTTTGGCCATTACCTCCCTCAAGACATTTTGAGGTCAGGTTTCATTGACAGCCCTCCAGTATTGGTGCATATGAAGTGACCCTAAGTACAGGTTTTAAAGCTGCTTTTGCAGGTAACGGCCAGAGGGCGGCAGCATTTCTGCTTTTCCGAATCTGGTAACTAGGGAAACAGACCATCCTGGCAGTGGTGTTCCTCGGTTATATATTAGAGTGGAATGTGCCCCCAAAAGCTGATGTCTCCTTACTTATGTTTGCTTTATGAATTGAATTTATATTTTTCTTATTGGAGTCATATTCCATTGCGAACATGGACTACTTCTTCTTTGTGCATTCCTCTGTTGATGGACATTTTTGTAGCTTCCAAGTATTGGCTATGTTAAATATTGCTGTAGTGCACGATTGCCAGCCTGTGTCTTTTTTTTTGGCTGTACGTGGGCCTCTCGTTGCCGTGGACCCTCCCATTGCAGAGCACAGGCTCCGGACATGCAGGCCCAGCAGCCATAGCTCACGGGACCGGCCGCTCTACGGCATGTGGGATCTTCCGGAACCGGGGTATGAACCCGTGTCCCCTGTATTGGCAGGTTGACTCTGAACCACTGCGCCACCAGTGAAGCCCAGCCTGTGTCTTTTTGATTCTCATCCCCTCAGGCGATAGGCCCAGCAGTGGGTATGCTTGATTGAAAGGTAGCTCAGTATTTACCTTTACAAGGCACCTCATTTTTGTTTTCATTACTGGCTCTTACAATGTCCCACGTTGAACCAAGGGTAGGCATTTCTCCAAAACCCCTTCAGCATTTATTGTTTGCAGAATTTTTGCTAATGGGCATTCTGACTGGTGTGAGCTGATAGGTTTATGTCATTTGGATTTGCATATCTTTAATTATTCCTAATGTTCAGCCTTTTTCCATGCCTTTTTAAATTTCTTGTACAGAAAAACAGAAAAAAACGGAGAGTACAATTAACCTCTTGAAATAGTCTTCTTGGATGGTTGCCCTCTTTTGAATTTTCTGGTCAATTTTCGACCCCAGGATTGTTTTGGAGGGCAGGTGTCATTCACAGGCCTGCAATGAGTGTGCATATTTAGTGACCATTAGCACTGGGTTTAAAGCTGCTGTTGTGGGAAATGGCCACAAGGTGGCGGTATTTCTCCATTCCCAAATCTGGTTACTAGGGCAGCAGAGCCTTTCTGGGACCAATGGAATACAGAAGAAGGCATCATTGAAGTCTAATACAGAAAACCATGTCCTGGTGGATGGTAGAATGACCAGCAGGGTGTAGGAATTAGGAACTACTGGATGTATATCCTCGGTGACTTCACTGACTGTCCTGACATCCTTTACTAGGTCCTTAGCAGCCCACGGGGCTGACGTGGTCAGGGCAATGCCAGGTTATGGAGCTCACCTGTGCAACTACGCAGCAGCTCATGGGGCTCTCATGGTCAGGCCACTCCCAGGTTATGGAGCTCACCTGTGCAACTACCCAGCAGCTCATGGGGCTCTCGTGATCAGGCCCCTCCCAGGATACGTAGCTCCCGTGGGCAGGTAGGACAGCAGGGCTGGGAACAGAGGAATCGTACACATAGCACTCATTTCAGACCACTACAGATCGCCTGTCTCTCAGAGCTGACACGCAGCACCTCAGAGCAGGACTTGAACTAACAAACAGCATCTCCGACAGGTCTGTGACCCTGGGCGTCACTCTGTGCGGCCTCCGTCTGCCTGGTCTTCCAGAGACTTCCACTGCAGATGGGGCACCAGGCCTCTGTCTCCACCCATCACCCCTCCTCTCCCTGACTCCTGGGTTCCTCTCATTAAGAGAGTGTCTTCTTGACGTTGTCTCCCACTCATGGGCCACATAAAATGATTAGAAAACAAGCCGGAGCTGCAGCCCTTTGCCTATCCTGACTCTTAGGAGCCCACAGCTGTTCCTTGGACCTGGTCGGTTCAGCGAGGTCCATTTTCTGCAATGTGAGCCCCTGAGGTTTGAGGATTGGCTGAGCTGGGCAGCCTGACCCTGCCGGCCAGCCCTGCCCAGGTGTGCCTGTGTTGAGGTCAATATAAACACCACTCCAGGCAGCAAGAGGCACGGCAGGTATGCCTGACGCCATATTCTCTGCCCCGTCAGCAGTCTCGGGGCTGTGCTGGTGGGAGGGTGTGAGGGGCCACGGCTTTGTGGGTGGTCCGGTGTGAGTGGGGCTCTGCTGGAGATTCTGCAGGAGTTGCCAGGCTGCCACCTGCTAAAGAAGAGGATGTGTCACCCATACCTTCGGCTGGAATTTCTCCCCGGGCAGAGGTGAGGAAGGAAAGATGCAGTGGGGGCCGGGACAGGAGGGGTATCTCAGGCAGGGAAATGGAAAGCTTCCAGAAGAGCGCCCAGGGCCAGGAGCATTCTGGCTGGCCTGCAGCTACAAAGTCGCCCTGCGGGCTGGCACTGGTGTGGCTCCACGGCCCTTCCTCTAGGCTTACAAGTCCTTGTACATATTCAGGTGTTTTACCTGGGAAGGGAGGGAACAGTTCAGCAGCAGCTGGCCTGGGGCTCCCCTCATGTTTAAGCTCAGACGCCTCGGGACGGTCCCCCAGGTTTGCAATGAGGACGTTCCTTGCGGGGGGGGGGGCATGCTGGCTGCATGGGAGATGATTCCCCACCTCTGACGAACTTCAGAATTGTTTACCACTGGAGCAAGTGACCTGATAGCGTTTTCCTCTGTATAACTGGTGGGTTCTGTTTTTTTTTTCTTTTTTGGTTCAAGGTAGATTTCATTTCTCTTTCATGTATTTATAGATATAAGCATGGAAATCATTCATTCATATAAATATATCTGTGTGAAGGGAGGAAGTTTTTTCTGATTTATTTTTAAATTTTATTTTTTAATCTTGAAATTTAATTTTATTTATTTTTTATACAGCAGGTTATTATTAGTTATCTATTTTATACATATACATGTATACAGGTCAATCCCAATCTCCCAACTCACCCCACCACCACCACCCCATGCCTTCCCCCGCTTGGTGTCCATACGTTTGTTCTCTACCTCTGTGTCTCTATTTCTGCCCTACAAACCGGTTCATCTCTACCATTTTTTCTAGGTTCCACATATATGCATTAATATACAATATTTGTTTTTCTGTTTCTGACTTTCTTCACTCGGTATGACAGTCTCTAGATCCATCGACGTCTCAACAAATGACCCAGTTTCATTCCTTTGTATGGCTGAGTAATATTCCAATTTATATATGTACCACATCTTTATCCATTCGTCTGTCTGTGGGCATTTAGGTTGCTTCCATTACCTGGCTATTGTAAATAGTGCTGCAATGAACATTGTGGTGAATGTGTCTTTGATTTATGGGTTCCTCTGGGTATCTGTCCAGAAGTGGGATTGCTGGATCCTATGGTAATTCTATTTTTAAGGAACCTCCATACTGTTCTCCATAGTGACTGTATCAATTTACATTCGCACCAATGGTGGAAGAGGGTTCCTTTTGTCCACACCCTCCCCAGCATTTGTTGTTTGTAGATTTTCTGATGATGCCCATTCTAACAGGTGTCAGGTGATACCTCATTGTAGTTTTGATTTGCATTTCTCTAACAATTAGTGATGTTGAGCAGCTTTTCATGTGCGTCTTGTCCATCTCTGCACCTTCTCTGAAGAAATGTCTATTTAGATCTTCTAGCCATTTTTGTATTGGGTAGAAATAGAAATATAAAATAAAATAATAATATTTTTTGATATTAAGCTGCATGAGCTGTTTACATATATTGGAGATTAAACCTTTGTCCATTGATTCGTATGCAAATATTTTCTCCCATTCTGAGGGTTGCCTTTTTCCATTCCCGTATTTTAGCAAAAAAAAAGAAAGAAAGAAAAAGAAGCAGAACAGAGATGTGTATAAAATATGCCTCTTGAAACAGTCGTTTTGAAATATCGACGTCTTTTAAAATTTTGGGTCGATATAAGAACCCAGGATTTGTTTTGAGGGCAGGTGTCATTTACAGGCCTGCAATTATTTGGAATATCAACTGACCATTAGCGCTTGGTTTACAGCTGCTGTTGTGCGAAATGGCCACAAGGTGGCAGCAGTTCTCCTTTACCAAATCTGGTTACTAGGGCAACAGAGCCTCAATGGAAGTCGTGTTCTAGGTTGTAATTTCGAATGGAATGTGCCAGGAAAAAGCCCCTTAAGTTTGTCTCACGACTTCTTGTTCGTTTTTTTAATTTAATTTTAATTTTTTATAACAGCAAGTTTGATTACAATGTTTAGCTTGTTGTATGTGTGCAAGGTGTGGTTCTTTTGCACATATACATATGTCTGTTCTTCCTGGGACCCTTTTCCCATGTACGTTATGACAGAATGTTGAGTAGTCTTCTCTTGGTATTCCGTAGGTGTTTGGTGATTCTATATTTCACCTGTGTTTGTATATGTCTGTTAACCCCAATATCCTAATGTATCCAATCCTCACACCTTTCCAGTGGTGAACCATAAGTTTGTTTAATGAATCTGTGATTGCCCTTCTCTGTGGAAATATCTTCAGTGGTATCAAGTTTTAGGTAACACCTATAGGTGATATCATACGATATGTGTCTTTCTCTTTCTGACTTACTACAAGTCACGTGATTACCTCTAGACTCCTCTACGGTGCTGCTAATGGCATTGTGTCCTTTTCTTCCTCGGCTAATATTGTGTCTGTACATGTCCCAGTTCTTCTTTGTCCACTCGTCTGTTCATGGAATTTTTGGTTGCTTCCATGTCATGGCTAGTGTAATGCTGTGGCAATGCACATTTACCTGCCTGTGTCTTTCCAATTCTGTCTTCTTAGGGTCTAGGCCCAGGAGTGGGCCTGCTGGATCATATCGTAGCAAAACGTTTACCTTGTAGAGGCACCTCCATTCTGTTCTCATTAGTGTCTCTTACCAGGATACGTCCCACTTAAAGTTGAAGTTATGGTCTTCTCCACAACACCTTCAGCGTTTATTGTTTGTAGTATTTTTGCTGATGTTTAGTCTGACGAGTGTGAGCTGATACCACTTTGTGGTTGGATTTGCATGCGTCTCATAATCTCTTGAAATTGAGCCTTCGCGCATGTCCTTTTTTTCTTCAAACTGTGAGTACAGCTTACCTCTTCAAATTGTTTTCTTGAAGTCTGTGTGACATTTAGAAATATTTTGGCCATTACCTCCCTCAAGACATTTTGAGGTCAGGTTTCATTGACAGCCCTCCAGTATTGGTGCATATGAAGTGACCCTAAGTACAGGTTTTAAAGCTGCTTTTGCAGGTAACGGCCAGAGGGCGGCAGCATTTCTGCTTTTCCGAATCTGGTAACTAGGGAAACAGACCATCCTGGCAGTGGTGTTCCTCGGTTATATATTAGAGTGGAATGTGCCCCCAAAAGCTGATGTCTCCTTACTTATGTTTGCTTTATGAATTGAATTTATATTTTTCTTATTGGAGTCATATTCCATTGCGAACATGGACTACTTCTTCTTTGTGCATTCCTCTGTTGATGGACATTTTTGTAGCTTCCAAGTATTGGCTATGTTAAATATTGCTGTAGTGCACGATTGCCAGCCTGTGTCTTTTTTTTTGGCTGTACGTGGGCCTCTCGTTGCCGTGGACCCTCCCATTGCAGAGCACAGGCTCCGGACATGCAGGCCCAGCAGCCATAGCTCACGGGACCGGCCGCTCTACGGCATGTGGGATCTTCCGGAACCGGGGTATGAACCCGTGTCCCCTGTATTGGCAGGTTGACTCTGAACCACTGCGCCACCAGTGAAGCCCAGCCTGTGTCTTTTTGATTCTCATCCCCTCAGGCGATAGGCCCAGCAGTGGGTATGCTTGATTGAAAGGTAGCTCAGTATTTACCTTTACAAGGCACCTCATTTTTGTTTTCATTACTGGCTCTTACAATGTCCCACGTTGAACCAAGGGTAGGCATTTCTCCAAAACCCCTTCAGCATTTATTGTTTGCAGAATTTTTGCTAATGGGCATTCTGACTGGTGTGAGCTGATAGGTTTATGTCATTTGGATTTGCATATCTTTAATTATTCCTAATGTTCAGCCTTTTTCCATGCCTTTTTAAATTTCTTGTACAGAAAAACAGAAAAAAACGGAGAGTACAATTAACCTCTTGAAATAGTCTTCTTGGATGGTTGCCCTCTTTTGAATTTTCTGGTCAATTTTCGACCCCAGGATTGTTTTGGAGGGCAGGTGTCATTCACAGGCCTGCAATGAGTGTGCATATTTAGTGACCATTAGCACTGGGTTTAAAGCTGCTGTTGTGGGAAATGGCCACAAGGTGGCGGTATTTCTCCATTCCCAAATCTGGTTACTAGGGCAGCAGAGCCTTTCTGGGACCAATGGAATACAGAAGAAGGCATCATTGAAGTCTAATACAGAAAACCATGTCCTGGTGGATGGTAGAATGACCAGCAGGGTGTAGGAATTAGGAACTACTGGATGTATATCCTCGGTGACTTCACTGACTGTCCTGACATCCTTTACTAGGTCCTTAGCAGCCCACGGGGCTGACGTGGTCAGGGCAATGCCAGGTTATGGAGCTCACCTGTGCAACTACGCAGCAGCTCATGGGGCTCTCATGGTCAGGCCACTCCCAGGTTATGGAGCTCACCTGTGCAACTACCCAGCAGCTCATGGGGCTCTCGTGATCAGGCCCCTCCCAGGATACGTAGCTCCCGTGGGCAGGTAGGACAGCAGGGCTGGGAACAGAGGAATCGTACACATAGCACTCATTTCAGACCACTACAGATCGCCTGTCTCTCAGAGCTGACACGCAGCACCTCAGAGCAGGACTTGAACTAACAAACAGCATCTCCGACAGGTCTGTGACCCTGGGCGTCACTCTGTGCGGCCTCCGTCTGCCTGGTCTTCCAGAGACTTCCACTGCAGATGGGGCACCAGGCCTCTGTCTCCACCCATCACCCCTCCTCTCCCTGACTCCTGGGTTCCTCTCATTAAGAGAGTGTCTTCTTGACGTTGTCTCCCACTCATGGGCCACATAAAATGATTAGAAAACAAGCCGGAGCTGCAGCCCTTTGCCTATCCTGACTCTTAGGAGCCCACAGCTGTTCCTTGGACCTGGTCGGTTCAGCGAGGTCCATTTTCTGCAATGTGAGCCCCTGAGGTTTGAGGATTGGCTGAGCTGGGCAGCCTGACCCTGCCGGCCAGCCCTGCCCAGGTGTGCCTGTGTTGAGGTCAATATAAACACCACTCCAGGCAGCAAGAGGCACGGCAGGTATGCCTGACGCCATATTCTCTGCCCCGTCAGCAGTCTCGGGGCTGTGCTGGTGGGAGGGTGTGAGGGGCCACGGCTTTGTGGGTGGTCCGGTGTGAGTGGGGCTCTGCTGGAGATTCTGCAGGAGTTGCCAGGCTGCCACCTGCTAAAGAAGAGGATGTGTCACCCATACCTTCGGCTGGAATTTCTCCCCGGGCAGAGGTGAGGAAGGAAAGATGCAGTGGGGGCCGGGACAGGAGGGGTATCTCAGGCAGGGAAATGGAAAGCTTCCAGAAGAGCGCCCAGGGCCAGGAGCATTCTGGCTGGCCTGCAGCTACAAAGTCGCCCTGCGGGCTGGCACTGGTGTGGCTCCACGGCCCTTCCTCTAGGCTTACAAGTCCTTGTACATATTCAGGTGTTTTACCTGGGAAGGGAGGGAACAGTTCAGCAGCAGCTGGCCTGGGGCTCCCCTCATGTTTAAGCTCAGACGCCTCGGGACGGTCCCCCAGGTTTGCAATGAGGACGTTCCTTGCGGGGGGGGGGGCATGCTGGCTGCATGGGAGATGATTCCCCACCTCTGACGAACTTCAGAATTGTTTACCACTGGAGCAAGTGACCTGATAGCGTTTTCCTCTGTATAACTGGTGGGTTCTGTTTTTTTTTTCTTTTTTGGTTCAAGGTAGATTTCATTTCTCTTTCATGTATTTATAGATATAAGCATGGAAATCATTCATTCATATAAATATATCTGTGTGAAGGGAGGAAGTTTTTTCTGATTTATTTTTAAATTTTATTTTTTAATCTTGAAATTTAATTTTATTTATTTTTTATACAGCAGGTTATTATTAGTTATCTATTTTATACATATACATGTATACAGGTCAATCCCAATCTCCCAACTCACCCCACCACCACCACCCCATGCCTTCCCCCGCTTGGTGTCCATACGTTTGTTCTCTACCTCTGTGTCTCTATTTCTGCCCTACAAACCGGTTCATCTCTACCATTTTTTCTAGGTTCCACATATATGCATTAATATACAATATTTGTTTTTCTGTTTCTGACTTTCTTCACTCGGTATGACAGTCTCTAGATCCATCGACGTCTCAACAAATGACCCAGTTTCATTCCTTTGTATGGCTGAGTAATATTCCAATTTATATATGTACCACATCTTTATCCATTCGTCTGTCTGTGGGCATTTAGGTTGCTTCCATTACCTGGCTATTGTAAATAGTGCTGCAATGAACATTGTGGTGAATGTGTCTTTGATTTATGGGTTCCTCTGGGTATCTGTCCAGAAGTGGGATTGCTGGATCCTATGGTAATTCTATTTTTAAGGAACCTCCATACTGTTCTCCATAGTGACTGTATCAATTTACATTCCCACCAATGGTGGAAGAGGGTTCCTTTTGTCCACACCCTCCCCAGCATTTGTTGTTTGTAGATTTTCTGATGATGCCCATTCTAACAGGTGTCAGGTGATACCTCATTGTAGTTTTGATTTGCATTTCTCTAACAATTAGTGATGTTGAGCAGCTTTTCATGTGCGTCTTGTCCATCTCTGCACCTTCTCTGAAGAAATGTCTATTTAGATCTTCTAGCCATTTTTGTATTGGGTAGAAATAGAAATATAAAATAAAATAATAATATTTTTTGATATTAAGCTGCATGAGCTGTTTACATATATTGGAGATTAAACCTTTGTCCATTGATTCGTATGCAAATATTTTCTCCCATTCTGAGGGTTGCCTTTTTCCATTCCCGTATTTTAGCAAAAAAAAAGAAAGAAAGAAAAAGAAGCAGAACAGAGATGTGTATAAAATATGCCTCTTGAAACAGTCGTTTTGAAATATCGACGTCTTTTAAAATTTTGGGTCGATATAAGAACCCAGGATTTGTTTTGAGGGCAGGTGTCATTTACAGGCCTGCAATTATTTGGAATATCAACTGACCATTAGCGCTTGGTTTACAGCTGCTGTTGTGCGAAATGGCCACAAGGTGGCAGCAGTTCTCCTTTACCAAATCTGGTTACTAGGGCAACAGAGCCTCAATGGAAGTCGTGTTCTAGGTTGTAATTTCGAATGGAATGTGCCAGGAAAAAGCCCCTTAAGTTTGTCTCACGACTTCTTGTTCGTTTTTTTAATTTAATTTTAATTTTTTATAACAGCAAGTTTGATTACAATGTTTAGCTTGTTGTATGTGTGCAAGGTGTGGTTCTTTTGCACATATACATATGTCTGTTCTTCCTGGGACCCTTTTCCCATGTACGTTATGACAGAATGTTGAGTAGTCTTCTCTTGGTATTCCGTAGGTGTTTGGTGATTCTATATTTCACCTGTGTTTGTATATGTCTGTTAACCCCAATATCCTAATGTATCCACTCCTCACACCTTTCCAGTGGTGAACCATAAGTTTGTTTAATGAATCTGTGATTGCCCTTCTCTGTGGAAATATCTTCAGTGGTATCAAGTTTTAGGTAACACCTATAGGTGATATCATACGATATGTGTCTTTCTCTTTCTGACTTACTACAAGTCACGTGATTACCTCTAGACTCCTCTACGGTGCTGCTAATGGCATTGTGTCCTTTTCTTCCTCGGCTAATATTGTGTCTGTACATGTCCCAGTTCTTCTTTGTCCACTCGTCTGTTCATGGAATTTTTGGTTGCTTCCATGTCATGGCTAGTGTAATGCTGTGGCAATGCACATTTACCTGCCTGTGTCTTTCCAATTCTGTCTTCTTAGGGTCTAGGCCCAGGAGTGGGCCTGCTGGATCATATCGTAGCAAAACGTTTACCTTGTAGAGGCACCTCCATTCTGTTCTCATTAGTGTCTCTTACCAGGATACGTCCCACTTAAAGTTGAAGTTATGGTCTTCTCCACAACACCTTCAGCGTTTATTGTTTGTAGTATTTTTGCTGATGTTTAGTCTGACGAGTGTGAGCTGATACCACTTTGTGGTTGGATTTGCATGCGTCTCATAATCTGTTGAAATTGAGCCTTCGCGCATGTCCTTTTTTTCTTCAAACTGTGAGTACAGCTTACCTCTTCAAATTGTTTTCTTGAAGTCTGTGTGACATTTAGAAATATTTTGGCCATTACCTCCCTCAAGACATTTTGAGGTCAGGTTTCATTGACAGCCCTCCAGTATTGGTGCATATGAAGTGACCCTAAGTACAGGTTTTAAAGCTGCTTTTGCAGGTAACGGCCAGAGGGCGGCAGCATTTCTGCTTTTCCGAATCTGGTAACTAGGGAAACAGACCATCCTGGCAGTGGTGTTCCTCGGTTATATATTAGAGTGGAATGTGCCCCCAAAAGCTGATGTCTCCTTACTTATGTTTGCTTTATGAATTGAATTTATATTTTTCTTATTGGAGTCATATTCCATTGCGAACATGGACTACTTCTTCTTTGTGCATTCCTCTGTTGATGGACATTTTTGTAGCTTCCAAGTATTGGCTATGTTAAATATTGCTGTAGTGCACGATTGCCAGCCTGTGTCTTTTTTTTTGGCTGTACGTGGGCCTCTCGTTGCCGTGGACCCTCCCATTGCAGAGCACAGGCTCCGGACATGCAGGCCCAGCAGCCATAGCTCACGGGACCGGCCGCTCTACGGCATGTGGGATCTTCCGGAACCGGGGTATGAACCCGTGTCCCCTGTATTGGCAGGTTGACTCTGAACCACTGCGCCACCAGTGAAGCCCAGCCTGTGTCTTTTTGATTCTCATCCCCTCAGGCGATAGGCCCAGCAGTGGGTATGCTTGATTGAAAGGTAGCTCAGTATTTACCTTTACAAGGCACCTCATTTTTGTTTTCATTACTGGCTCTTACAATGTCCCACGTTGAACCAAGGGTAGGCATTTCTCCAAAACCCCTTCAGCATTTATTGTTTGCAGAATTTTTGCTAATGGGCATTCTGACTGGTGTGAGCTGATAGGTTTATGTCATTTGGATTTGCATATCTTTAATTATTCCTAATGTTCAGCCTTTTTCCATGCCTTTTTAAATTTCTTGTACAGAAAAACAGAAAAAAACGGAGAGTACAATTAACCTCTTGAAATAGTCTTCTTGGATGGTTGCCCTCTTTTGAATTTTCTGGTCAATTTTCGACCCCAGGATTGTTTTGGAGGGCAGGTGTCATTCACAGGCCTGCAATGAGTGTGCATATTTAGTGACCATTAGCACTGGGTTTAAAGCTGCTGTTGTGGGAAATGGCCACAAGGTGGCGGTATTTCTCCATTCCCAAATCTGGTTACTAGGGCAGCAGAGCCTTTCTGGGACCAATGGAATACAGAAGAAGGCATCATTGAAGTCTAATACAGAAAACCATGTCCTGGTGGATGGTAGAATGACCAGCAGGGTGTAGGAATTAGGAACTACTGGATGTATATCCTCGGTGACTTCACTGACTGTCCTGACATCCTTTACTAGGTCCTTAGCAGCCCACGGGGCTGACGTGGTCAGGGCAATGCCAGGTTATGGAGCTCACCTGTGCAACTACGCAGCAGCTCATGGGGCTCTCATGGTCAGGCCACTCCCAGGTTATGGAGCTCACCTGTGCAACTACCCAGCAGCTCATGGGGCTCTCGTGATCAGGCCCCTCCCAGGATACGTAGCTCCCGTGGGCAGGTAGGACAGCAGGGCTGGGAACAGAGGAATCGTACACATAGCACTCATTTCAGACCACTACAGATCGCCTGTCTCTCAGAGCTGACACGCAGCACCTCAGAGCAGGACTTGAACTAACAAACAGCATCTCCGACAGGTCTGTGACCCTGGGCGTCACTCTGTGCGGCCTCCGTCTGCCTGGTCTTCCAGAGACTTCCACTGCAGATGGGGCACCAGGCCTCTGTCTCCACCCATCACCCCTCCTCTCCCTGACTCCTGGGTTCCTCTCATTAAGAGAGTGTCTTCTTGACGTTGTCTCCCACTCATGGGCCACATAAAATGATTAGAAAACAAGCCGGAGCTGCAGCCCTTTGCCTATCCTGACTCTTAGGAGCCCACAGCTGTTCCTTGGACCTGGTCGGTTCAGCGAGGTCCATTTTCTGCAATGTGAGCCCCTGAGGTTTGAGGATTGGCTGAGCTGGGCAGCCTGACCCTGCCGGCCAGCCCTGCCCAGGTGTGCCTGTGTTGAGGTCAATATAAACACCACTCCAGGCAGCAAGAGGCACTGCAGGTATGCCTGACGCCATATTCTCTGCCCCGTCAGCAGTCTCGGGGCTGTGCTGGTGGGAGGGTGTGAGGGGCCACGGCTTTGTGGGTGGTCCGGTGTGAGTGGGGCTCTGCTGGAGATTCTGCAGGAGTTGCCAGGCTGCCACCTGCTAAAGAAGAGGATGTGTCACCCATACCTTCGGCTGGAATTTCTCCCCGGGCAGAGGTGAGGAAGGAAAGATGCAGTGGGGGCCGGGACAGGAGGGGTATCTCAGGCAGGGAAATGGAAAGCTTCCAGAAGAGCGCCCAGGGCCAGGAGCATTCTGGCTGGCCTGCAGCTACAAAGTCGCCCTGCGGGCTGGCACTGGTGTGGCTCCACGGCCCTTCCTCTAGGCTTACAAGTCCTTGTACATATTCAGGTGTTTTACCTGGGAAGGGAGGGAACAGTTCAGCAGCAGCTGGCCTGGGGCTCCCCTCATGTTTAAGCTCAGACGCCTCGGGACGGTCCCCCAGGTTTGCAATGAGGACGTTCCTTGCGGGGGGGGGGCATGCTGGCTGCATGGGAGATGATTCCCCACCTCTGACGAACTTCAGAATTGTTTACCACTGGAGCAAGTGACCTGATAGCGTTTTCCTCTGTATAACTGGTGGGTTCTGTTTTTTTTTTCTTTTTTGGTTCAAGGTAGATTTCATTTCTCTTTCATGTATTTATAGATATAAGCATGGAAATCATTCATTCATATAAATATATCTGTGTGAAGGGAGGAAGTTTTTTCTGATTTATTTTTAAATTTTATTTTTTAATCTTGAAATTTAATTTTATTTATTTTTTATACAGCAGGTTATTATTAGTTATCTATTTTATACATATACATGTATACAGGTCAATCCCAATCTCCCAACACACCCCACCACCACCACCCCATGCCTTCCCCCGCTTGGTGTCCATACGTTTGTTCTCTACCTCTGTGTCTCTATTTCTGCCCTACAAACCGGTTCATCTCTACCATTTTTTCTAGGTTCCACATATATGCATTAATATACAATATTTGTTTTTCTGTTTCTGACTTTCTTCACTCGGTATGACAGTCTCTAGATCCATCGACGTCTCAACAAATGACCCAGTTTCATTCCTTTGTATGGCTGAGTAATATTCCAATTTATATATGTACCACATCTTTATCCATTCGTCTGTCTGTGGGCATTTAGGTTGCTTCCATTACCTGGCTATTGTAAATAGTGCTGCAATGAACATTGTGGTGAATGTGTCTTTGATTTATGGGTTCCTCTGGGTATCTGTCCAGAAGTGGGATTGCTGGATCCTATGGTAATTCTATTTTTAAGGAACCTCCATACTGTTCTCCATAGTGACTGTATCAATTTACATTCGCACCAATGGTGGAAGAGGGTTCCTTTTGTCCACACCCTCCCCAGCATTTGTTGTTTGTAGATTTTCTGATGATGCCCATTCTAACAGGTGTCAGGTGATACCTCATTGTAGTTTTGATTTGCATTTCTCTAACAATTAGTGATGTTGAGCAGCTTTTCATGTGCGTCTTGTCCATCTCTGCACCTTCTCTGAAGAAATGTCTATTTAGATCTTCTAGCCATTTTTGTATTGGGTAGAAATAGAAATATAAAATAAAATAATAATATTTTTGATATTAAGCTGCATGAGCTGTTTACATATATTGGAGATTAAACCTTTGTCCATTGATTCGTATGCAAATATTTTCTCCCATTCTGAGGGTTGCCTTTTTCCATTCCCGTATTTTAGCAAAAAAAAAGAAAGAAAGAAAAAGAAGCAGAACAGAGATGTGTATAAAATATGCCTCTTGAAACAGTCGTTTTGAAATATCGACGTCTTTTAAAATTTTGGGTCGATATAAGAACCCAGGATTTGTTTTGAGGGCAGGTGTCATTTACACGCCTGCAATTATTTGGAATATCAACTGACCATTAGCGCTTGGTTTACAGCTGCTGTTGTGCGAAATGGCCACAAGGTGGCAGCAGTTCTCCTTTACCAAATCTGGTTACTAGGGCAACAGAGCCTCAATGGAAGTCGTGTTCTAGGTTGTAATTTCGAATGGAATGTGCCAGGAAAAAGCCCCTTAAGTTTGTCTCACGACTTCTTGTTCGTTTTTTTAATTTAATTTTAATTTTTTATAACAGCAAGTTTGATTACAATGTTTAGCTTGTTGTATGTGTGCAAGGTGTGGTTCTTTTGCACATATACATATGTCTGTTCTTCCTGGGACCCTTTTCCCATGTACGTTATGACAGAATGTTGAGTAGTCTTCTCTTGGTATTCCGTAGGTGTTTGGTGATTCTATATTTCACCTGTGTTTGTATATGTCTGTTAACCCCAATATCCTAATGTATCCAATCCTCACACCTTTCCAGTGGTGAACCATAAGTTTGTTTAATGAATCTGTGATTGCCCTTCTCTGTGGAAATATCTTCAGTGGTATCAAGTTTTAGGTAACACCTATAGGTGATATCATACGATATGTGTCTTTCTCTTTCTGACTTACTACAAGTCACGTGATTACCTCTAGACTCCTCTACGGTGCTGCTAATGGCATTGTGTCCTTTTCTTCCTCGGCTAATATTGTGTCTGTACATGTCCCAGTTCTTCTTTGTCCACTCGTCTGTTCATGGAATTTTTGGTTGCTTCCATGTCATGGCTAGTGTAATGCTGTGGCAATGCACATTTACCTGCCTGTGTCTTTCCAATTCTGTCTTCTTAGGGTCTAGGCCCAGGAGTGGGCCTGCTGGATCATATCGTAGCAAAACGTTTACCTTGTAGAGGCACCTCCATTCTGTTCTCATTAGTGTCTCTTACCAGGATACGTCCCACTTAAAGTTGAAGTTATGGTCTTCTCCACAACACCTTCAGCGTTTATTGTTTGTAGTATTTTTGCTGATGTTTATTCTGACGAGTGTGAGCTGATACCACTTTGTGGTTGGATTTGCATGCGTCTCATAATCTCTTGAAATTGAGCCTTCTCGCATGTCCTTTTTTTCTTCAAACTGTGAGTACAGCTTACCTCTTCAAATTGTTTTCTTGAAGTCTGTGTGACATTTAGAAATATTTTGGCCATTACCTCCCTCAAGACATTTTGAGGTCAGGTTTCATTGACAGCCCTCCAGTATTGGTGCATATGAAGTGACCCTAAGTACAGGTTTTAAAGCTGCTTTTGCAGGTAACGGCCAGAGGGCGGCAGCATTTCTGCTTTTCCGAATCTGGTAACTAGGGAAACAGACCATCCTGGCAGTGGTGTTCCTCGGTTATATATTAGAGTGGAATGTGCCCCCAAAAGCTGATGTCTCCTTACTTATGTTTGCTTTATGAATTGAATTTATATTTTTCTTATTGGAGTCATATTCCATTGCGAACATGGACTACTTCTTCTTTGTGCATTCCTCTGTTGATGGACATTTTTGTAGCTTCCAAGTATTGGCTATGTTAAATATTGCTGTAGTGCACGATTGCCAGCCTGTGTCTTTTTTTTTGGCTGTACGTGGGCCTCTCGTTGCCGTGGACCCTCCCATTGCAGAGCACAGGCTCCGGACATGCAGGCCCAGCAGCCATAGCTCACGGGACCAGCCGCTCTACGGCATGTGGGATCTTCCGGAACCAGGGTATGAACCCGTGTCCCCTGTATTGGCAGGTTGACTCTGAACCACTGCGCCACCAGTGAAGCCCAGCCTGTGTCTTTTTGATTCTCATCCCCTCAGGCGATAGGCCCAGCAGTGGGTATGCTTGATTGAAAGGTAGCTCAGTATTTACCTTTACAAGGCACCTCATTTTTGTTTTCATTACTGGCTCTTACAATGTCCCACGTTGAACCAAGGGTAGGCATTTCTCCAAAACCCCTTCAGCATTTATTGTTTGCAGAATTTTTGCTAATGGGCATTCTGACTGGTGTGAGCTGATAGGTTTATGTCATTTGGATTTGCATATCTTTAATTATTCCTAATGTTCAGCCTTTTTCCATGCCTTTTTAAATTTCTTGTACAGAAAAACAGAAAAAAACGGAGAGTACAATTAACCTCTTGAAATAGTCTTCTTGGATGGTTGCCCTCTTTTGAATTTTCTGGTCAATTTTCGACCCCAGGATTGTTTTGGAGGGCAGGTGTCATTCACAGGCCTGCAATGAGTGTGCATATTTAGTGACCATTAGCACTGGGTTTAAAGCTGCTGTTGTGGGAAATGGCCACAAGGTGGCGGTATTTCTCCATTCCCAAATCTGGTTACTAGGGCAGCAGAGCCTTTCTGGGACCAATGGAATACAGAAGAAGGCATCATTGAAGTCTAATACAGAAAACCATGTCCTGGTGGATGGTAGAATGACCAGCAGGGTGTAGGAATTAGGAACTACTGGATGTATATCCTCGGTGACTTCACTGACTGTCCTGACATCCTTCACTAGGTCCTTAGCAGCCCACGGGGCTGACGTGGTCAGGGCAATGCCAGGTTATGGAGCTCACCTGTGCAACTACGCAGCAGCTCATGGGGCTCTCATGGTCAGGCCACTCCCAGGTTATGGAGCTCACCTGTGCAACTACCCAGCAGCTCATGGGGCTCTCGTGATCAGGCCCCTCCCAGGATACGTAGCTCCCGTGGGCAGGTAGGACAGCAGGGCTGGGAACAGAGGAATCGTACACATAGCACTCAGTTCAGACCACTCCAGATCGCCTGTCTCTCAGAGCTGACACGCAGCACCTCAGAGCAGGACTTGAACTAACAAACAGCATCTCAGACAGGTCTGTGACCCTGGGCGTCACTCTGTGCGGCCTCCGTCTGCCTAGTCTTCCAGAGACTTCCACTGCAGATGGGGCACCAGGCCTCTGTCTCCACCCATCACCCCTCCTCTCCCTGACTCCTGGGTTCCTCTCATTAAGAGAGTGTCTTCTTGACGTTGTCTCCCACTCATGGGCCACATAAAATGATTAGAAAACAAGCCGGAGCTGCAGCCCTTTGCCTATCCTGACTCTTAGGAGCCCACAGCTGTTCCTTGGACCTGGCCGGTTCAGCGAGGTCCATTTTCTGCAATGTGAGCCCCTGAGGTTTGAGGATTGGCTGAGCTGGGCAGCCTGACCCTGCCGGCCAGCCCTGCCCAGGTGTGCCTGTGTTGAGGTCAATATAAACACCACTCCAGGCAGCAAGAGGCACTGCACGTATGCCTGACGCCATATTCTCTGCCCCGTCAGCAGTCTCGGGGCTGTGCTGGTGGGAGGGTGTGAGGGGCCACGGCTTTGTGGGTGGTCCGGTGTGAGTGGGGCTCTGCTGGAGATTCTGCAGGAGTTGCCAGGCTGCCACCTGCTAAAGAAGAGGATGTGTCACCCATACCTTCCGCTGGAATTTCTCCCCGGGCAGAGGTGAGGAAGGAAAGATGCAGTGGGGGCCGGGACAGGAGGGGTATCTCAGGCAGGGAAATGGAAAGCTTCCAGAAGAGCGCCCGGGGCCAGGAGCATTCTGGCTGGCCTTCAGCTACAAAGTCGCCCTGCGGGCTGGCACTGGTGTGGCTCCACGGCCCTTCCTCTAGGCTTACAAGTCCTTGTACATATTCAGGTGTTTTACCTGGGAAGGGAGGGAACAGTTCAGCAGCAGCTGGCCTGGGGCTCCCCTCATGTTTAAGCTCAGACGCCTCGGGAAGGTCCCCCAGGTTTGCAATGAGGACGTTCCTTGTGGGGGGGGGGGCATGCTGGCTGCATGGGAGATGATTCCCCACCTCTGACGAACTTCAGAATTGTTTACCACTGGAGCAAGTGACCTGATAGCGTTTTCCTCTGTATAACTGGTGGGTTCTGTTTTTTTTTTCTTTTTTGGTTCAAGGTAGATTTCATTTCTCTTTCATGTATTTATAGATATAAGCATGGAAATCATTCATTCATATAAATATATCTGTGTGAAGGGAGGAAGTTTTTTCTGATTTATTTTTAAATTTTATTTTTTAATCTTGAAATTTAATTTTATTTATTTTTTATACAGCAGGTTATTATTAGTTATCTATTTTATACATATACATGTATACAGGTCAATCCCAATCTCCCAACTCACCCCACCACCACCACCCCATGCCTTCCCCCGCTTGGTGTCCATACGTTTGTTCTCTACCTCTGTGTCTCTATTTCTGCCCTACAAACCGGTTCATCTCTACCATTTTTTCTAGGTTCCACATATATGCATTAATATACAATATTTGTTTTTCTGTTTCTGACTTTCTTCACTCGGTATGACAGTCTCTAGATCCATCGACGTCTCAACAAATGACCCAGTTTCATTCCTTTGTATGGCTGAGTAATATTCCAATTTATATATGTACCACATCTTTATCCATTCGTCTGTCTGTGGGCATTTAGGTTGCTTCCATTACCTGGCTATTGTAAATAGTGCTGCAATGAACATTGTGGTGAATGTGTCTTTGATTTATGGGTTCCTCTGGGTATCTGTCCAGAAGTGGGATTGCTGGATCCTATGGTAATTCTATTTTTAAGGAACCTCCATACTGTTCTCCATAGTGACTGTATCAATTTACATTCCCACCAATGGTGGAAGAGGGTTCCTTTTGTCCACACCCTCCCCAGCATTTGTTGTTTGTAGATTTTCTGATGATGCCCATTCTAACAGGTGTCAGGTGATACCTCATTGTAGTTTTGATTTGCATTTCTCTAACAATTAGTGATGTTGAGCAGCTTTTCATGTGCGTCTTGTCCATCTCTGCACCTTCTCTGAAGAAATGTCTATTTAGATCTTCTAGCCATTTTTGTATTGGGTAGAAATAGAAATATAAAATAAAATAATAATATTTTTTGATATTAAGCTGCATGAGCTGTTTACATATATTGGAGATTAAACCTTTGTCCATTGATTCGTATGCAAATATTTTCTCCCATTCTGAAGGTTGCCTTTTTCCATTCCCGTATTTTAGCAAAAAAAAAGAAAGAAAGAAAAAGAAGCAGAACAGAGATGTGTATAAAATATGCCTCTTGAAACAGTCGTTTTGAAATATCGACGTCTTTTAAAATTTTGGGTCGATATAAGAACCCAGGATTTGTTTTGAGGGCAGGTGTCATTTACAGGCCTGCAATTATTTGGAATATCAACTGACCATTAGCGCTTGGTTTACAGCTGCTGTTGTGCGAAATGGCCACAAGGTGGCAGCAGTTCTCCTTTACCAAATCTGGTTACTAGGGCAACAGAGCCTCAATGGAAGTCGTGTTCTAGGTTGTAATTTCGAATGGAATGTGCCAGGAAAAAGCCCCTTAAGTTTGTCTCACGACTTCTTGTTCGTTTTTTTAATTGAATTTTAATTTTTTATAACAGCAAGTTTGATTACAATGTTTAGATTGTTGTATGTGTGCAAGGTGTGGTTCTTTTGCACATATACATATGTCTGTTCTTCCTGGGACCCTTTTCCCATGTACGTTATGACAGAATGTTGAGTAGTCTTCTCTTGGTATTCCGTAGGTGTTTGGTGATTCTATATTTCACCTGTGTTTGTATATGTCTGTTAACCCCAATATCCTAATGTATCCAATCCTCACACCTTTCCAGTGGTGAACCATAAGTTTGTTTAATGAATCTGTGATTGCCCTTCTCTGTGGAAATATCTTCAGTGGTATCAAGTTTTAGGTAACACCTATAGGTGATATCATACGATATGTGTCTTTCTCTTTCTGACTTACTACAAGTCACGTGATTACCTCTAGACTCCTCTACGGTGCTGCTAATGGCATTGTGTCCTTTTCTTCCTCGGCTAATATTGTGTCTGTACATGTCCCAGTTCTTCTTTGTCCACTCGTCTGTTCATGGAATTTTTGGTTGCTTCCATGTCATGGCTAGTGTAATGCTGTGGCAATGCACATTTACCTGCCTGTGTCTTTCCAATTCTGTCTTCTTAGGGTCTAGGCCCAGGAGTGGGCCTGCTGGATCATATCGTAGCAAAACGTTTACCTTGTAGAGGCACCTCCATTCTGTTCTCATTAGTGTCTCTTACCAGGATACGTCCCACTTAAAGTTGAAGTTATGGTCTTCTCCACAACACCTTCAGCGTTTATTGTTTGTAGTATTTTTGCTGATGTTTATTCTGACGAGTGTGAGCTGATACCACTTTGTGGTTGGATTTGCATGCGTCTCATAATCTCTTGAAATTGAGCCTTCGCGCATGTCCTTTTTTTCTTCAAACTGTGAGTACAGCTTACCTCTTCAAATTGTTTTCTTGAAGTCTGTGTGACATTTAGAAATATTTTGGCCATTACCTCCCTCAAGACATTTTGAGGTCAGGTTTCATTGACAGCCCTCCAGTATTGGTGCATATGAAGTGACCCTAAGTACAGGTTTTAAAGCTGCTTTTGCAGGTAACGGCCAGAGGGCGGCAGCATTTCTGCTTTTCCGAATCTGGTAACTAGGGAAACAGACCATCCTGGCAGTGGTGTTCCTCGGTTATATATTAGAGTGGAATGTGCCCCCAAAAGCTGATGTCTCCTTACTTATGTTTGCTTTATGAATTGAATTTATATTTTTCTTATTGGAGTCATATTCCATTGCGAACATGGACTACTTCTTCTTTGTGCATTCCTCTGTTGATGGACATTTTTGTAGCTTCCAAGTATTGGCTATGTTAAATATTGCTGTAGTGCACGATTGCCAGCCTGTGTCTTTTTTTTTGGCTGTACGTGGGCCTCTCGTTGCCGTGGACCCTCCCATTGCAGAGCACAGGCTCCGGACATGCAGGCCCAGCAGCCATAGCTCACGGGACCGGCCGCTCTACGGCATGTGGGGTCTTCCGGAAGCGGGGTATGAACCCGTGTCCCCTGTATTGGCAGGTTGACTCTGAACCACTGCGCCACCAGTGAAGCCCAGCCTGTGTCTTTTTGATTCTCATTCCCTCAGGCGATAGGCCCAGCAGTGGGTATGCTTGATTGAAAGGTAACTCAGTATTTACCTTTACAAGGCACCTCATTTTTGTTTTCATTACTGGCTCTTACAATGTCCCACGTTGAACCAAGGGTAGGCATTTCTCCAAAACCCCTTCAGCATTTATTGTTTGCAGAATTTTTGCTAATGGGCATTCTGACTGGTGTGAGCTGATAGGTTTATGTCATTTGGATTTGCATATCTTTAATTATTCCTAATGTTCAGCCTTTTTCCATGCCTTTTTAAATTTCTTGTACAGAAAAACAGAAAAAAACGGAGAGTACAATTAACCTCTTGAAATAGTCTTCTTGGATGGTTGCCCTCTTTTGAATTTTCTGGTCAATTTTCGACCCCAGGATTGTTTTGGAGGGCAGGTGTCATTCACAGGCCTGCAATGAGTGTGCATATTTAGTGACCATTAGCACTGGGTTTAAAGCTGCTGTTGTGGGAAATGGCCACAAGGTGGCGGTATTTCTCCATTCCCAAATCTGGTTACTAGGGCAGCAGAGCCTTTCTGGGACCAATGGAATACAGAAGAAGGCATCATTGAAGTCTAATACAGAAAACCATGTCCTGGTGGATGGTAGAATGACCAGCAGGGTGTAGGAATTAGGAACTACTGGATGTATATCCTCGGTGACTTCACTGACTGTCCTGACATCCTTTACTAGGTCCTTAGCAGCCCACGGGGCTGACGTGGTCAGGGCAATGCCAGGTTATGGAGCTCACCTGTGCAACTACGCAGCAGCTCATGGGGCTCTCATGGTCAGGCCACTCCCAGGTTATGGAGCTCACCTGTGCAACTACCCAGCAGCTCATGGGGCTCTCGTGATCAGGCCCCTCCCAGGATACGTAGCTCCCGTGGGCAGGTAGGACAGCAGGGCTGGGAACAGAGGAATCGTACACATAGCACTCATTTCAGACCACTCCAGATCGCCTGTCTCTCAGAGCTGACACGCAGCACCTCAGAGCAGGACTTGAACTAACAAACAGCATCTCCGACAGGTCTGTGACCCTGGGCGTCACTCTGTGCGGCCTCCGTCTGCCTGGTCTTCCAGAGACTTCCACTGCAGATGGGGCACCAGGCCTCTGTCTCCACCCATCACCCCTCCTCTCCCTGACTCCTGGGTTCCTCTCATTAAGAGAGTGTCTTCTTGACGTTGTCTCCCACTCATGGGCCACATAAAATGATTAGAAAACAAGCCGGAGCTGCAGCCCTTTGCCTATCCTGACTCTTAGGAGCCCACAGCTGTTCCTTGGACCTGGTCGGTTCAGCGAGGTCCATTTTCTGCAATGTGAGCCCCTGAGGTTTGAGGATTGGCTGAGCTGGGCAGCCTGACCCTGCCGGCCAGCCCTGCCCAGGTGTGCCTGTGTTGAGGTCAATATAAACACCACTCCAGGCAGCAAGAGGCACTGCACGTATGCCTGACGCCATATTCTCTGCCCCGTCAGCAGTCTCGGGGCTGTGCTGGTGGGAGGGTGTGAGGGGCCACGGCTTTGTGGGTGGTCCGGTGTGAGTGGGGCTCTGCTGGAGATTCTGCAGGAGTTGCCAGGCTGCCACCTGCTAAAGAAGAGGATGTGTCACCCATACCTTCCGCTGGAATTTCTCCCCGGGCAGAGGTGAGGAAGGAAAGATGCAGTGGGGGCCGGGACAGGAGGGGTATCTCAGGCAGGGAAATGGAAAGCTTCCAGAAGAGCGCCCAGGGCCAGGAGCATTCTGGCTGGCCTGCAGCTACAAAGTCGCCCTGCGGGCTGGCACTGGTGTGGCTCCACGGCCCTTCCTCTAGGCTTACAAGTCCTTGTACATATTCAGGTGTTTTACCTGGGGAGGGAGGGAACAGTTCAGCAGCAGCTGGCCTGGGGCTCCCCTCATGTTTAAGCTCAGACGCCTCGGGACGGTCCCCCAGGTTTGCAATGAGGACGTTCCTTGCGGGGGGGGGCATGCTGGCTGCATGGGAGATGATTCCCCACCTCTGACGAACTTCAGAATTGTTTACCACTGGAGCAAGTGACCTGATAGCGTTTTCCTCTGTATAACTGGTGGGTTCTGTTTTTTTTTTTCTTTTTTGGTTCAAGGTAGATTTCATTTCTCTTTCATGTATTTATAGATATAAGCATGGAAATCATTCAATCATATAAATATATCTGTGTGAAGGGAGGATGTTTTTTCTGATTTATTTTTAAATTTTATTTTTTAATCTTGAAATTTAATTTTATTTATTTTTTATACAGCAGGTTATTATTAGTTATCTATTTTATACATATACATGTATACAGGTCAATCCCAATCTCCCAACTCACCCCACCACCACCACCCCATGCCTTCCCCCGCTTGGTGTCCATACGTTTGTTCTCTACCTCTGTGTCTCTATTTCTGCCCTACAAACCGGTTCATCTCTACCATTTTTTCTAGGTTCCACATATATGCATTAATATACAATATTTGTTTTTCTGTTTCTGACTTTCTTCACTCGGTATGACAGTCTCTAGATCCATCGACGTCTCAACAAATGACCCAGTTTCATTCCTTTGTATGGCTGAGTAATATTCCAATTTATATATGTACCACATCTTTATCCATTCGTCTGTCTGTGGGCATTTAGGTTGCTTCCATTACCTGGCTATTGTAAATAGTGCTGCAATGAACATTGTGGTGAATGTGTCTTTGATTTATGGGTTCCTCTGGGTATCTGTCCAGAAGTGGGATTGCTGGATCCTATGGTAATTCTATTTTTAAGGAACCTCCATACTGTTCTCCATAGTGACTGTATCAATTTACATTCCCACCAATGGTGGAAGAGGGTTCCTTTTGTCCACACCCTCCCCAGCATTTGTTGTTTGTAGATTTTCTGATGATGCCCATTCTAACAGGTGTCAGGTGATACCTCATTGTAGTTTTGATTTGCATTTCTCTAACAATTAGTGATGTTGAGCAGCTTTTCATGTGCGTCTTGTCCATCTCTGCACCTTCTCTGAAGAAATGTCTATTTAGATCTTCTAGCCATTTTTGTATTGGGTAGAAATAGAAATATAAAATAAAATAATAATATTTTTTGATATTAAGCTGCATGAGCTGTTTACATATATTGGAGATTAAACCTTTGTCCATTGATTCGTATGCAAATATTTTCTCCCATTCTGAAGGTTGCCTTTTTCCATTCCCGTATTTTAGCAAAAAAAAAGAAAGAAAGAAAAAGAAGCAGAACAGAGATGTGTATAAAATATGCCTCTTGAAACAGTCGTTTTGAAATATCGACGTCTTTTAAAATTTTGGGTCGATATAAGAACCCAGGATTTGTTTTGAGGGCAGGTGTCATTTACAGGCCTGCAATTATTTGGAATATCAACTGACCATTAGCGCTTGGTTTACAGCTGCTGTTGTGCGAAATGGCCACAAGGTGGCAGCAGTTCTCCTTTACCAAATCTGGTTACTAGGGCAACAGAGCCTCAATGGAAGTCGTGTTCTAGGTTGTAATTTCGAATGGAATGTGCCAGGAAAAAGCCCCTTAAGTTTGTCTCACGACTTCTTGTTCGTTTTTTAATTGAATTTTAATTTTTTATAACAGCAAGTTTGATTACAATGTTTAGATTGTTGTATGTGTGCAAGGTGTGGTTCTTTTGCACATATACATATGTCTGTTCTTCCTGGGACCCTTTTCCCATGTACGTTATGACAGAATGTTGAGTAGTCTTCTCTTGGTATTCCGTAGGTGTTTGGTGATTCTATATTTCACCTGTGTTTGTATATGTCTGTTAACCCCAATATCCTAATGTATCCAATCCTCACACCTTTCCAGTGGTGAACCATAAGTTTGTTTAATGAATCTGTGATTGCCCTTCTCTGTGGAAATATCTTCAGTGGTATCAAGTTTTAGGTAACACCTATAGGTGATATCATACGATATGTGTCTTTCTCTTTCTGACTTACTACAAGTCACATGATTACCTCTAGACTCCTCTACGGTGCTGCTAATGGCATTGTGTCCTTTTCTTCCTCGGCTAATATTGTGTCTGTACATGTCCCAGTTCTTCTTTGTCCACTCGTCTGTTCATGGAATTTTTGGTTGCTTCCATGTCATGGCTA
Source organism: Mesoplodon densirostris (assembly GCF_025265405.1). Lineage (NCBI taxonomy): Eukaryota > Metazoa > Chordata > Mammalia > Artiodactyla > Ziphiidae > Mesoplodon > Mesoplodon densirostris. The sequence goes on from NC_082668.1 coordinate 55,045,173, forward strand.
GTGTAATGCTGTGGCAATGCACATTTACCTGCCTGTGTCTTTCCAATTCTGTCTTCTTAGGGTCTAGGCCCAGGAGTGGGCCTGCTGGATCATATCGTAGCAAAACGTTTACCTTGTAGAGGCACCTCCATTCTGTTCTCATTAGTGTCTCTTACCAGGATACGTCCCACTTAAAGTTGAAGTTATGGTCTTCTCCACAACACCTTCAGCGTTTATTGTTTGTAGTATTTTTGCTGATGTTTATTCTGACGAGTGTGAGCTGATACCACTTTGTGGTTGGATTTGCATGCGTCTCATAATCTCTTGAAATTGAGCCTTCTCGCATGTCCTTTTTTTCTTCAAACTGTGAGTACAGCTTACCTCTTCAAATTGTTTTCTTGAAGTCTGTGTGACATTTAGAAATATTTTGGCCATTACCTCCCTCAAGACATTTTGAGGTCAGGTTTCATTGACAGCCCTCCAGTATTGGTGCATATGAAGTGACCCTAAGTACAGGTTTTAAAGCTGCTTTTGCAGGTAACGGCCAGAGGGCGGCAGCATTTCTGCTTTTCCGAATCTGGTAACTAGGGAAACAGACCATCCTGGCAGTGGTGTTCCTCGGTTATATATTAGAGTGGAATGTGCCCCCAAAAGCTGATGTCTCCTTACTTATGTTTGCTTTATGAATTGAATTTATATTTTTCTTATTGGAGTCATATTCCATTGCGAACATGGACTACTTCTTCTTTGTGCATTCCTCTGTTGATGGACATTTTTGTAGCTTCCAAGTATTGGCTATGTTAAATATTGCTGTAGTGCACGATTGCCAGCCTGTGTCTTTTTTTTTGGCTGTACGTGGGCCTCTCGTTGCCGTGGACCCTCCCATTGCAGAGCACAGGCTCCGGACATGCAGGCCCAGCAGCCATAGCTCACGGGACCGGCCGCTCTACGGCATGTGGGATCTTCCGGAACCGGGGTATGAACCCGTGTCCCCTGTATTGGCAGGTTGACTCTGAACCACTGCGCCACCAGTGAAGCCCAGCCTGTGTCTTTTTGATTCTCATCCCCTCAGGCGATAGGCCCAGCAGTGGGTATGCTTGATTGAAAGGTAGCTCAGTATTTACCTTTACAAGGCACCTCATTTTTGTTTTCATTACTGGCTCTTACAATGTCCCACGTTGAACCAAGGGTAGGCATTTCTCCAAAACCCCTTCAGCATTTATTGTTTGCAGAATTTTTGCTAATGGGCATTCTGACTGGTGTGAGCTGATAGGTTTATGTCATTTGGATTTGCATATCTTTAATTATTCCTAATGTTCAGCCTTTTTCCATGCCTTTTTAAATTTCTTGTACAGAAAAACAGAAAAAAACGGAGAGTACAATTAACCTCTTGAAATAGTCTTCTTGGATGGTTGCCCTCTTTTGAATTTTCTGGTCAATTTTCGACCCCAGGATTGTTTTGGAGGGCAGGTGTCATTCACAGGCCTGCAATGAGTGTGCATATTTAGTGACCATTAGCACTGGGTTTAAAGCTGCTGTTGTGGGAAATGGCCACAAGGTGGCGGTATTTCTCCATTCCCAAATCTGGTTACTAGGGCAGCAGAGCCTTTCTGGGACCAATGGAATACAGAAGAAGGCATCATTGAAGTCTAATACAGAAAACCATGTCCTGGTGGATGGTAGAATGACCAGCAGGGTGTAGGAATTAGGAACTACTGGATGTATATCCTCGGTGACTTCACTGACTGTCCTGACATCCTTTACTAGGTCCTTAGCAGCCCACGGGGCTGACGTGGTCAGGGCAATGCCAGGTTATGGAGCTCACCTGTGCAACTATGCAGCAGCTCATGGGGCTCTCATGGTCAGGCCACTCCCAGGTTATGGAGCTCACCTGTGCAACTACCCAGCAGCTCATGGGGCTCTCGTGATCAGGCCCCTCCCAGGATACGTAGCTCCCGTGGGCAGGTAGGACAGCAGGGCTGGGAACAGAGGAATCGTACACATAGCACTCATTTCAGACCACTCCAGATCGCCTGTCTCTCAGAGCTGACACGCAGCACCTCAGAGCAGGACTTGAACTAACAAACAGCATCTCCGACAGGTCTGTGACCCTGGGCGTCACTCTGTGCGGCCTCCGTCTGCCTGGTCTTCCAGAGACTTCCACTGCAGATGGGGCACCAGGCCTCTGTCTCCACCCATCACCCCTCCTCTCCCTGACTCCTGGGTTCCTCTCATTAAGAGAGTGTCTTCTTGACGTTGTCTCCCACTCATGGGCCACATAAAATGATTAGAAAACAAGCCGGAGCTGCAGCCCTTTGCCTATCCTGACTCTTAGGAGCCCACAGCTGTTCCTTGGACCTGGCCGGTTCAGCGAGGTCCATTTTCTGCAATGTGAGCCCCTGAGGTTTGAGGATTGGCTGAGCTGGGCAGCCTGACCCTGCCGGCCAGCCCTGCCCAGGTGTGCCTGTGTTGAGGTCAATATAAACACCACTCCAGGCAGCAAGAGGCACTGCACGTATGCCTGACGCCATATTCTCTGCCCCGTCAGCAGTCTCGGGGCTGTGCTGGTGGGAGGGTGTGAGGGGCCACGGCTTTGTGGGTGGTCCGGTGTGAGTGGGGCTCTGCTGGAGATTCTGCAGGAGTTGCCAGGCTGCCACCTGCTAAAGAAGAGGATGTGTCACCCATACCTTCCGCTGGAATTTCTCCCCGGGCAGAGGTGAGGAAGGAAAGATGCAGTGGGGGCCGGGACAGGAGGGGTATCTCAGGCAGGGAAATGGAAAGCTTCCAGAAGAGCGCCCAGGGCCAGGAGCATTCTGGCTGGCCTGCAGCTACAAAGTCGCCCTGCGGGCTGGCACTGGTGTGGCTCCACGGCCCTTCCTCTAGGCTTACAAGTCCTTGTACATATTCAGGTGTTTTACCTGGGAAGGGAGGGAACAGTTCAGCAGCAGCTGGCCTGGGGCTCCCCTCATGTTTAAGCTCAGACGCCTCGGGACGGTCCCCCAGGTTTGCAATGAGGACGTTCCTTGCGGGGGGGGGGCATGCTGGCTGCATGGGAGATGATTCCCCACCTCTGACGAACTTCAGAATTGTTTACCACTGGAGCAAGTGACCTGATAGCGTTTTCCTCTGTATAACTGGTGGGTTCTGTTTTTTTTTTTCTTTTTTGGTTCAAGGTAGATTTCATTTCTCTTTCATGTATTTATAGATATAAGCATGGAAATCATTCATTCATATAAATATATCTGTGTGAAGGGAGGAAGTTTTTTCTGATTTATTTTTAAATTTTATTTTTTAATCTTGAAATTTAATTTTATTTATTTTTTATACAGCAGGTTATTATTAGTTATCTATTTTATACATATACATGTATACAGGTCAATCCCAATCTCCCAACTCACCCCACCACCACCACCCCATGCCTTCCCCCGCTTGGTGTCCATACGTTTGTTCTCTACCTCTGTGTCTCTATTTCTGCCCTACAAACCGGTTCATCTCTACCATTTTTTCTAGGTTCCACATATATGCATTAATATACAATATTTGTTTTTCTGTTTCTGACTTTCTTCACTCGGTATGACAGTCTCTAGATCCATCGACGTCTCAACAAATGACCCAGTTTCATTCCTTTGTATGGCTGAGTAATATTCCAATTTATATATGTACCACATCTTTATCCATTCGTCTGTCTGTGGGCATTTAGGTTGCTTCCATTACCTGGCTATTGTAAATAGTGCTGCAATGAACATTGTGGTGAATGTGTCTTTGATTTATGGGTTCCTCTGGGTATCTGTCCAGAAGTGGGATTGCTGGATCCTATGGTAATTCTATTTTTAAGGAACCTCCATACTGTTCTCCATAGTGACTGTATCAATTTACATTCCCACCAATGGTGGAAGAGGGTTCCTTTTGTCCACACCCTCCCCAGCATTTGTTGTTTGTAGATTTTCTGATGATGCCCATTCTAACAGGTGTCAGGTGATACCTCATTGTAGTTTTGATTTGCATTTCTCTAACAATTAGTGATGTTGAGCAGCTTTTCATGTGCGTCTTGTCCATCTCTGCACCTTCTCTGAAGAAATGTCTATTTAGATCTTCTAGCCATTTTTGTATTGGGTAGAAATAGAAATATAAAATAAAATAATAATATTTTTTGATATTAAGCTGCATGAGCTGTTTACATATATTGGAGATTAAACCTTTGTCCATTGATTCGTATGCAAATATTTTCTCCCATTCTGAGGGTTGCCTTTTTCCATTCCCGTATTTTAGCAAAAAAAAAGAAAGAAAGAAAAAGAAGCAGAACAGAGATGTGTATAAAATATGCCTCTTGAAACAGTCGTTTTGAAATATCGACGTCTTTTAAAATTTTGGGTCGATATAAGAACCCAGGATTTGTTTTGAGGGCAGGTGTCATTTACAGGCCTGCAATTATTTGGAATATCAACTGACCATTAGCGCTTGGTTTACAGCTGCTGTTGTGCGAAATGGCCACAAGGTGGCAGCAGTTCTCCTTTACCAAATCTGGTTACTAGGGCAACAGAGCGTCAATGGAAGTCGTGTTCTAGGTTGTAATTTCGAATGGAATGTGCCAGGAAAAAGCCCCTTAAGTTTGTCTCACGACTTCTTGTTCGTTTTTTTAATTTAATTTTAATTTTTTATAACAGCAAGTTTGATTACAATGTTTAGCTTGTTGTATGTGTGCAAGGTGTGGTTCTTTTGCACATATACATATGTCTGTTCTTCCTGGGACCCTTTTCCCATGTACGTTATGACAGAATGTTGAGTAGTCTTCTCTTGGTATTCCGTAGGTGTTTGGTGATTCTATATTTCACCTGTGTTTGTATATGTCTGTTAACCCCAATATCCTAATGTATCCACTCCTCACACCTTTCCAGTGGTGAACCATAAGTTTGTTTAATGAATCTGTGATTGCCCTTCTCTGTGGAAATATCTTCAGTGGTATCAAGTTTTAGGTAACACCTATAGGTGATATCATACGATATGTGTCTTTCTCTTTCTGACTTACTACAAGTCACGTGATTACCTCTAGACTCCTCTACGGTGCTGCTAATGGCATTGTGTCCTTTTCTTCCTCGGCTAATATTGTGTCTGTACATGTCCCAGTTCTTCTTTGTCCACTCGTCTGTTCATGGAATTTTTGGTTGCTTCCATGTCATGGCTAGTGTAATGCTGTGGCAATGCACATTTACCTGCCTGTGTCTTTCCAATTCTGTCTTCTTAGGGTCTAGGCCCAGGAGTGGGCCTGCTGGATCATATCGTAGCAAAACGTTTACCTTGTAGAGGCACCTCCATTCTGTTCTCATTAGTGTCTCTTACCAGGATACGTCCCACTTAAAGTTGAAGTTATGGTCTTCTCCACAACACCTTCAGCGTTTATTGTTTGTAGTATTTTTGCTGATGTTTATTCTGACGAGTGTGAGCTGATACCACTTTGTGGTTGGATTTGCATGCGTCTCATAATCTCTTGAAATTGAGCCTTCTCGCATGTCCTTTTTTTCTTCAAACTGTGAGTACAGCTTACCTCTTCAAATTGTTTTCTTGAAGTCTGTGTGACATTTAGAAATATTTTGGCCATTACCTCCCTCAAGACATTTTGAGGTCAGGTTTCATTGACAGCCCTCCAGTATTGGTGCATATGAAGTGACCCTAAGTACAGGTTTTAAAGCTGCTTTTGCAGGTAACGGCCAGAGGGCGGCAGCATTTCTGCTTTTCCGAATCTGGTAACTAGGGAAACAGACCATCCTGGCAGTGGTGTTCCTCGGTTATATATTAGAGTGGAATGTGCCCCCAAAAGCTGATGTCTCCTTACTTATGTTTGCTTTATGAATTGAATTTATATTTTTCTTATTGGAGTCATATTCCATTGCGAACATGGACTACTTCTTCTTTGTGCATTCCTCTGTTGATGGACATTTTTGTAGCTTCCAAGTATTGGCTATGTTAAATATTGCTGTAGTGCACGATTGCCAGCCTGTGTCTTTTTTTTTGGCTGTACGTGGGCCTCTCGTTGCCGTGGACCCTCCCATTGCAGAGCACAGGCTCCGGACATGCAGGCCCAGCAGCCATAGCTCACGGGACCGGCCGCTCTACGGCATGTGGGATCTTCCGGAACCGGGGTATGAACCCGTGTCCCCTGTATTGGCAGGTTGACTCTGAACCACTGCGCCACCAGTGAAGCCCAGCCTGTGTCTTTTTGATTCTCATTCCCTCAGGCGATAGGCCCAGCAGTGGGTATGCTTGATTGAAAGGTAGCTCAGTATTTACCTTTACAAGGCACCTCATTTTTGTTTTCATTACTGGCTCTTACAATGTCCCACGTTGAACCAAGGGTAGGCATTTCTCCAAAACCCCTTCAGCATTTATTGTTTGCAGAATTTTTGCTAATGGGCATTCTGACTGGTGTGAGCTGATAGGTTTATGTCATTTGGATTTGCATATCTTTAATTATTCCTAATGTTCAGCCTTTTTCCATGCCTTTTTAAATTTCTTGTACAGAAAAACAGAAAAAAACGGAGAGTACAATTAACCTCTTGAAATAGTCTTCTTGGATGGTTGCCCTCTTTTGAATTTTCTGGTCAATTTTCGACCCCAGGATTGTTTTGGAGGGCAGGTGTCATTCACAGGCCTGCAATGAGTGTGCATATTTAGTGACCATTAGCACTGGGTTTAAAGCTGCTGTTGTGGGAAATGGCCACAAGGTGGCGGTATTTCTCCATTCCCAAATCTGGTTACTAGGGCAGCAGAGCCTTTCTGGGACCAATGGAATACAGAAGAAGGCATCATTGAAGTCTAATACAGAAAACCATGTCCTGGTGGATGGTAGAATGACCAGCAGGGTGTAGGAATTAGGAACTACTGGATGTATATCCTCGGTGACTTCACTGACTGTCCTGACATCCTTTACTAGGTCCTTAGCAGCCCACGGGGCTGACGTGGTCAGGGCAATGCCAGGTTATGGAGCTCACCTGTGCAACTACGCAGCAGCTCATGGGGCTCTCATGGTCAGGCCACTCCCAGGTTATGGAGCTCACCTGTGCAACTACCCAGCAGCTCATGGGGCTCTCGTGATCAGGCCCCTCCCAGGATACGTAGCTCCCGTGGGCAGGTAGGACAGCAGGGCTGGGAACAGAGGAATCGTACACATAGCACTCATTTCAGACCACTCCAGATCGCCTGTCTCTCAGAGCTGACACGCAGCACCTCAGAGCAGGACTTGAACTAACAAACAGCATCTCCGACAGGTCTGTGACCCTGGGCGTCACTCTGTGCGGCCTCCGTCTGCCTGGTCTTCCAGAGACTTCCACTGCAGATGGGGCACCAGGCCTCTGTCTCCACCCATCACCCCTCCTCTCCCTGACTCCTGGGTTCCTCTCATTAAGAGAGTGTCTTCTTGACGTTGTCTCCCACTCATGGGCCACATAAAATGATTAGAAAACAAGCCGGAGCTGCAGCCCTTTGCCTATCCTGACTCTTAGGAGCCCACAGCTGTTCCTTGGACCTGGTCGGTTCAGCGAGGTCCATTTTCTGCAATGTGAGCCCCTGAGGTTTGAGGATTGGCTGAGCTGGGCAGCCTGACCCTGCCGGCCAGCCCTGCCCAGGTGTGCCTGTGTTGAGGTCAATATAAACACCACTCCAGGCAGCAAGAGGCACTGCACGTATGCCTGACGCCATATTCTCTGCCCCGTCAGCAGTCTCGGGGCTGTGCTGGTGGGAGGGTGTGAGGGGCCACGGCTTTGTGGGTGGTCCGGTGTGAGTGGGGCTCTGCTGGAGATTCTGCAGGAGTTGCCAGGCTGCCACCTGCTAAAGAAGAGGATGTGTCACCCATACCTTCCGCTGGAATTTCTCCCCGGGCAGAGGTGAGGAAGGAAAGATGCAGTGGGGGCCGGGACAGGAGGGGTATCTCAGGCAGGGAAATGGAAAGCTTCCAGAAGAGCGCCCAGGGCCAGGAGCATTCTGGCTGGCCTGCAGCTACAAAGTCGCCCTGCGGGCTGGCACTGGTGTGGCTCCACGGCCCTTCCTCTAGGCTTACAAGTCCTTGTACATATTCAGGTGTTTTACCTGGGAAGGGAGGGAACAGTTCAGCAGCAGCTGGCCTGGGGCTCCCCTCATGTTTAAGCTCAGACGCCTCGGGACGGTCCCCCAGGTTTGCAATGAGGACGTTCCTTGCGGGGGGCCTGCTGGCTGCATGGGAGATGATTCCCCACCTCTGACGAACTTCAGAATTGTTTACCACTGGAGCAAGTGACCTGATAGCGTTTTCCTCTGTATAACTGGTGGGTTCTGTTCTTTTTTTCTTTTTTGGTTCAAGGTAGATTTCATTTCTCTTTCATGTATTTATAGATATAAGCATGGAAATCATTCATTCATATAAATATATCTGTGTGAAGGGAGGAAGTTTTTTCTGATTTATTTTTAAATTTTATTTTTTAATCTTGAAATTTAATTTTATTTATTTTTTATACAGCAGGTTATTATTAGTTATCTATTTTATACATATACATGTATACAGGTCAATCCCAATCTCCCAACTCACCCCACCACCACCACCCCATACCTTCCCCCGCTTGGTGTCCATACGTTTGTTCTCTACCTCTGTGTCTCTATTTCTGCCCTACAAACCGGTTCATCTCTACCATTTTTTCTAGGTTCCACATATATGCATTAATATACAATATTTGTTTTTCTGTTTCTGACTTTCTTCACTCGGTATGACAGTCTCTAGATCCATCGACGTCTCAACAAATGACCCAGTTTCATTCCTTTGTATGGCTGAGTAATATTCCAATTTATATATGTACCACATCTTTATCCATTCGTCTGTCTGTGGGCATTTAGGTTGCTTCCATTACCTGGCTATTGTAAATAGTGCTGCAATGAACATTGTGGTGAATGTGTCTTTGATTTATGGGTTCCTCTGGGTATCTGTCCAGAAGTGGGATTGCTGGATCCTATGGTAATTCTATTTTTAAGGAACCTCCATACTGTTCTCCATAGTGACTGTATCAATTTACATTCCCACCAATGGTGGAAGAGGGTTCCTTTTGTCCACACCCTCCCCAGCATTTGTTGTTTGTAGATTTTCTGATGATGCCCATTCTAACAGGTGTCAGGTGATACCTCATTGTAGTTTTGATTTGCATTTCTCTAACAATTAGTGATGTTGAGCAGCTTTTCATGTGCGTCTTGTCCATCTCTGCACCTTCTCTGAAGAAATGTCTATTTAGATCTTCTAGCCATTTTTGTATTGGGTAGAAATAGAAATATAAAATAAAATAATAATATTTTTTGATATTAAGCTGCATGAGCTGTTTACATATATTGGAGATTAAACCTTTGTCCATTGATTCGTATGCAAATATTTTCTCCCATTCTGAGGGTTGCCTTTTTCCATTCCCGTATTTTAGCAAAAAAAAAGAAAGAAAGAAAAAGAAGCAGAACAGAGATGTGTATAAAATATGCCTCTTGAAACAGTCGTTTTGAAATATCGACGTCTTTTAAAATTTTGGGTCGATATAAGAACCCAGGATTTGTTTTGAGGGCAGGTGTCATTTACAGGCCTGCAATTATTTTGAATATCAACTGACCATTAGCGCTTGGTTTACAGCTGCTGTTGTGCGAAATGGCCACAAGGTGGCAGCAGTTCTCCTTTACCAAATCTGGTTACTAGGGCAACAGAGCCTCAATGGAAGTCGTGTTCTAGGTTGTAATTTCGAATGGAATGTGCCAGGAAAAAGCCCCTTAAGTTTGTCTCATGACTTCTTGTTCGTTTTTTTAATTTAATTTTAATTTTTTATAACAGCAAGTTTGATTACAATGTTTAGCTTGTTGTATGTGTGCAAGGTGTGGTTCTTTTGCACATATACATATGTCTGTTCTTCCTGGGACCCTTTTCCCATGTACGTTATGACAGAATGTTGAGTAGTCTTCTCTTGGTATTCCGTAGGTGTTTGGTGATTCTATATTTCACCTGTGTTTGTATATGTCTGTTAACCCCAATATCCTAATGTATCCAATCCTCACACCTTTCCAGTGGTGAACCATAAGTTTGTTTAATGAATCTGTGATTGCCCTTCTCTGTGGAAATATCTTCAGTGGTATCAAGTTTTAGGTAACACCTATAGGTGATATCATACGATATGTGTCTTTCTCTTTCTGACTTACTACAAGTCACGTGATTACCTCTAGACTCCTCTACGGTGCTGCTAATGGCATTGTGTCCTTTTCTTCCTCGGCTAATATTGTGTCTGTACATGTCCCAGTTCTTCTTTGTCCACTCGTCTGTTCATGGAATTTTTGGTTGCTTCCATGTCATGGCTAGTGTAATGCTGTGGCAATGCACATTTACCTGCCTGTGTCTTTCCAATTCTGTCTTCTTAGGGTCTAGGCCCAGGAGTGGGCCTGCTGGATCATATCGTAGCAAAACGTTTACCTTGTAGAGGCACCTCCATTCTGTTCTCATTAGTGTCTCTTACCAGGATACGTCCCACTTAAAGTTGAAGTTATGGTCTTCTCCACAACACCTTCAGCGTTTATTGTTTGTAGTATTTTTGCTGATGTTTATTCTGACGAGTGTGAGCTGATACCACTTTGTGGTTGGATTTGCATGCGTCTCATAATCTCTTGAAATTGAGCCTTCGCGCATGTCCTTTTTTTCTTCAAACTGTGAGTACAGCTTACCTCTTCAAATTGTTTTCTTGAAGTCTGTGTGACATTTAGAAATATTTTGGCCATTACCTCCCTCAAGACATTTTGAGGTCAGGTTTCATTGACAGCCCTCCAGTATTGGTGCATATGAAGTGACCCTAAGTACAGGTTTTAAAGCTGCTTTTGCAAGTAACGGCCAGAGGGCGGCAGCATTTCTGCTTTTCCCAATCTGGTAACTAGGGAAACAGACCATCCTGGCAGTGGTGTTCCTCGGTTATATATTAGAGTGGAATGTGCCCCCAAAAGCTGATGTCTCCTTACTTATGTTTGCTTTATGAATTGAATTTATATTTTTCTTATTGGAGTCATATTCCATTGCGAACATGGACTACTTCTTCTTTGTGCATTCCTCTGTTGATGGACATTTTTGTAGCTTCCAAGTATTGGCTATGTTAAATATTGCTGTAGTGCACGATTGCCAGCCTGTGTCTTTTTTTTTTGGCTGTACGTGGGCCTCTCGTTGCCGTGGACCCTCCCATTGCAGAGCACAGGCTCCGGACATGCAGGCCCAGCAGCCATAGCTCACGGGACCGGCCGCTCTACGGCATGTGGGATCTTCCGGAACCGGGGTATGAACCCGTGTCCCCTGTATTGGCAGGTTGACTCTGAACCACTGCGCCACCAGTGAAGCCCAGCCTGTGTCTTTTTGATTCTCATTCCCTCAGGCGATAGGCCCAGCAGTGGGTATGCTTGATTGAAAGGTAGCTCAGTATTTACCTTTACAAGGCACCTCATTTTTGTTTTCATTACTGGCTCTTACAATGTCCCACGTTGAACCAAGGGTAGGCATTTCTCCAAAACCCCTTCAGCATTTATTGTTTGCAGAATTTTTGCTAATGGGCATTCTGACTGGTGTGAGCTGATAGGTTTATGTCATTTGGATTTGCATATCTTTAATTATTCCTAATGTTCAGCCTTTTTCCATGCCTTTTTAAATTTCTTGTACAGAAAAACAGAAAAAAACGGAGAGTACAATTAACCTCTTGAAATAGTCTTCTTGGATGGTTGCCCTCTTTTGAATTTTCTGGTCAATTTTCGACCCCAGGATTGTTTTGGAGGGCAGGTGTCATTCACAGGCCTGCAATGAGTGTGCATATTTAGTGACCATTAGCACTGGGTTTAAAGCTGCTGTTGTGGGAAATGGCCACAAGGTGGCGGTATTTCTCCATTCCCAAATCTGGTTACTAGGGCAGCAGAGCCTTTCTGGGACCAATGGAATACAGAAGAAGGCATCATTGAAGTCTAATACAGAAAACCATGTCCTGGTGGATGGTAGAATGACCAGCAGGGTGTAGGAATTAGGAACTACTGGATGTATATCCTCGGTGACTTCACTGACTGTCCTGACATCCTTTACTAGGTCCTTAGCAGCCCACGGGGCTGACGTGGTCAGGGCAATGCCAGGTTATGGAGCTCACCTGTGCAACTACGCAGCAGCTCATGGGGCTCTCATGGTCAGGCCACTCCCAGGTTATGGAGCTCACCTGTGCAACTACCCAGCAGCTCATGGGGCTCTCGTGATCAGGCCCCTCCCAGGATACGTAGCTCCCGTGGGCAGGTAGGACAGCAGGGCTGGGAACAGAGGAATCGTACACATAGCACTCATTTCAGACCACTCCAGATCGCCTGTCTCTCAGAGCTGACACGCAGCACCTCAGAGCAGGACTTGAACTAACAAACAGCATCTCCGACAGGTCTGTGACCCTGGGCGTCACTCTGTGCGGCCTCCGTCTGCCTGGTCTTCCAGAGACTTCCACTGCAGATGGGGCACCAGGCCTCTGTCTCCACCCATCACCCCTCCTCTCCCTGACTCCTGGGTTCCTCTCATTAAGAGAGTGTCTTCTTGACGTTGTCTCCCACTCATGGGCCACATAAAATGATTAGAAAACAAGCCGGAGCTGCAGCCCTTTGCCTATCCTGACTCTTAGGAGCCCACAGCTGTTCCTTGGACCTGGTCGGTTCAGCGAGGTCCATTTTCTGCAATGTGAGCCCCTGAGGTTTGAGGATTGGCTGAGCTGGGCAGCCTGACCCTGCCGGCCAGCCCTGCCCAGGTGTGCCTGTGTTGAGGTCAATATAAACACCACTCCAGGCAGCAAGAGGCACTGCACGTATGCCTGACGCCATATTCTCTGCCCCGTCAGCAGTCTCGGGGCTGTGCTGGTGGGAGGGTGTGAGGGGCCACGGCTTTGTGGGTGGTCCGGTGTGAGTGGGGCTCTGCTGGAGATTCTGCAGGAGTTGCCAGGCTGCCACCTGCTAAAGAAGAGGATGTGTCACCCATACCTTCCGCTGGAATTTCTCCCCGGGCAGAGGTGAGGAAGGAAAGATGCAGTGGGGGCCGGGACAGGAGGGGTATCTCAGGCAGGGAAATGGAAAGCTTCCAGAAGAGCGCCCAGGGCCAGGAGCATTCTGGCTGGCCTGCAGCTACAAAGTCGCCCTGCGGGCTGGCACTGGTGTGGCTCCACGGCCCTTCCTCTAGGCTTACAAGTCCTTGTACATATTCAGGTGTTTTACCTGGGAAGGGAGGGAACAGTTCAGCAGCAGCTGGCCTGGGGCTCCCCTCATGTTTAAGCTCAGACGCCTCGGGACGGTCCCCCAGGTTTGCAATGAGGACGTTCCTTGCGGGGGGGGGCATGGTGGCTGCATGGGAGATGATTCCCCACCTCTGACGAACTTCAGAATTGTTTACCACTGGAGCAAGTGACCTGATAGCGTTTTCCTCTGTATAACTGGTGGGTTCTGTTTTTTTTTTCTTTTTTGGTTCAAGGTAGATTTCATTTCTCTTTCATGTATTTATAGATATAAGCATGGAAATCATTCATTCATATAAATATATCTGTGTGAAGGGAGGAAGTTTTTTCTGATTTATTTTTAAATTTTATTTTTTAATCTTGAAATTTAATTTTATTTATTTTTTATACAGCAGGTTATTATTAGTTATCTATTTTATACATATACATGTATACAGGTCAATCCCAATCTCCCAACTCACCCCACCACCACCACCCCATGCCTTCCCCCGCTTGGTGTCCATACGTTTGTTCTCTACCTCTGTGTCTCTATTTCTGCCCTACAAACCGGTTCATCTCTACCATTTTTTCTAGGTTCCACATATATGCATTAATATACAATATTTGTTTTTCTGTTTCTGACTTTCTTCACTCGGTATGACAGTCTCTAGATCCATCGACGTCTCAACAAATGACCCAGTTTCATTCCTTTGTATGGCTGAGTAATATTCCAATTTATATATGTACCACATCTTTATCCATTCGTCTGTCTGTGGGCATTTAGGTTGCTTCCATTACCTGGCTATTGTAAATAGTGCTGCAATGAACATTGTGGTGAATGTGTCTTTGATTTATGGGTTCCTCTGGGTATCTGTCCAGAAGTGGGATTGCTGGATCCTATGGTAATTCTATTTTTAAGGAACCTCCATACTGTTCTCCATAGTGACTGTATCAATTTACATTCCCACCAATGGTGGAAGAGGGTTCCTTTTGTCCACACCCTCCCCAGCATTTGTTGTTTGTAGATTTTCTGATGATGCCCATTCTAATAGGTGTCAGGTGATACCTCATTGTAGTTTTGATTTGCATTTCTCTAACAATTAGTGATGTTGAGCAGCTTTTCATGTGCGTCTTGTCCATCTCTGCACCTTCTCTGAAGAAATGTCTATTTAGATCTTCTAGCCATTTTTGTATTGGGTAGAAATAGAAATATAAAATAAAATAATAATATTTTTTAATATTAAGCTGCATGAGCTGTTTACATATATTGGAGATTAAACCTTTGTCCATTGATTCGTATGCAAATATTTTCTCCCATTCTGAGGGTTGCCTTTTTCCATTCCCGTATTTTAGCAAAAAAAAGAAAGAAAGAAAAAGAAGCAGAACAGAGATGTGTATAAAATATGCCTCTTGAAACAGTCGTTTTGAAATATCGACGTCTTTTAAAATTTTGGGTCGATATAAGAACCCAGGATTTGTTTTGAGGGCAGGTGTCATTTACAGGCCTGCAATTATTTGGAATATCAACTGACCATTAGCGCTTGGTTTACAGCTGCTGTTGTGCGAAATGGCCACAAGGTGGCAGCAGTTCTCCTTTACCAAATCTGGTTACTAGGGCAACAGAGCCTCAATGGAAGTCGTGTCCTAGGTTGTAATTTCGAATGGAATGTGCCAGGAAAAAGCCCCTTAAGTTTGTCTCACGACTTCTTGTTCGTTTTTTTAATTTAATTTTAATTTTTTATAACAGCAAGTTTGATTACAATGTTTAGCTTGTTGTATGTGTGCAAGGTGTGGTTCTTTTGCACATATACATATGTCTGTTCTTCCTGGGACCCTTTTCCCATGTACGTTATGACAGAATGTTGAGTAGTCTTCTCTTGGTATTCCGTAGGTGTTTGGTGATTCTATATTTCACCTGTGTTTGTATATGTCTGTTAACCCCAATATCCTAATGTATCCAATCCTCACACCTTTCCAGTGGTGAACCATAAGTTTGTTTAATGAATCTGTGATTGCCCTTCTCTGTGGAAATATCTTCAGTGGTATCAAGTTTTAGGTAACACCTATAGGTGATATCATACGATATGTGTCTTTCTCTTTCTGACTTACTACAAGTCACGTGATTACCTCTAGACTCCTCTACGGTGCTGCTAATGGCATTGTGTCCTTTTCTTCCTCGGCTAATATTGTGTCTGTACATGTCCCAGTTCTTCTTTGTCCACTCGTCTGTTCATGGAATTTTTGGTTGCTTCCATGTCATGGCTAGTGTAATGCTGTGGCAATGCACATTTACCTGCCTGTGTCTTTCCAATTCTGTCTTCTTAGGGTCTAGGCCCAGGAGTGGGCCTGCTGGATCATATCGTAGCAAAACGTTTACCTTGTAGAGGCACCTCCATTCTGTTCTCATTAGTGTCTCTTACCAGGATACGTCCCACTTAAAGTTGAAGTTATGGTCTTCTCCACAACACCTTCAGCGTTTATTGTTTGTAGTATTTTTGCTGATGTTTATTCTGACGAGTGTGAGCTGATACCACTTTGTGGTTGGATTTGCATGCGTCTCATAATCTCTTGAAATTGAGCCTTCTCGCATGTCCTTTTTTTCTTCAAACTGTGAGTACAGCTTACCTCTTCAAATTGTTTTCTTGAAGTCTGTGTGACATTTAGAAATATTTTGGCCATTACCTCCCTCAAGACATTTTGAGGTCAGGTTTCATTGACAGCCCTCCAGTATTGGTGCATATGAAGTGACCCTAAGTACAGGTTTTAAAGCTGCTTTTGCAGGTAACGGCCAGAGGGCGGCAGCATTTCTGCTTTTCCGAATCTGGTAACTAGGGAAACAGACCATCCTGGCAGTGGTGTTCCTCGGTTATATATTAGAGTGGAATGTGCCCCCAAAAGCTGATGTCTCCTTACTTATGTTTGCTTTATGAATTGAATTTATATTTTTCTTATTGGAGTCATATTCCATTGCGAACATGGACTACTTCTTCTTTGTGCATTCCTCTGTTGATGGACATTTTTGTAGCTTCCAAGTATTGGCTATGTTAAATATTGCTGTAGTGCACGATTGCCAGCCTGTGTCTTTTTTTTTGGCTGTACGTGGGCCTCTCGTTGCCGTGGACCCTCCCATTGCAGAGCACAGGCTCCGGACATGCAGGCCCAGCAGCTATAGCTCACGGGACCAGCCGCTCTACGGCATGTGGGATCTTCCGGAACCAGGGTATGAACCCGTGTCCCCTGTATTGGCAGGTTGACTCTGAACCACTGCGCCACCAGTGAAGCCCAGCCTGTGTCTTTTTGATTCTCATCCCCTCAGGCGATAGGCCCAGCAGTGGGTATGCTTGATTGAAAGGTAGCTCAGTATTTACCTTTACAAGGCACCTCATTTTTGTTTTCATTACTGGCTCTTACAATGTCCCACGTTGAACCAAGGCTAGGCATTTCTCAAAAACCCCTTCAGCATTTATTGTTTGCAGAATTTTTGCTAATGGGCATTCTGACTGGTGTGAGCTGATAGGTTTATGTCATTTGGATTTGCATATCTTTAATTATTCCTAATGTTCAGCCTTTTTCCATGCCTTTTTAAATTTCTTGTACAGAAAAACAGAAAAAAACGGAGAGTACCATTAACCTCTTGAAATAGTCTTCTTGGATGGTTGCCCTCTTTTGAATTTTCTGGTCAATTTTCGACCCCAGGATTGTTTTGGAGGGCAGGTGTCATTCACAGGCCTGCAATGAGTGTGCATATTTAGTGACCATTAGCACTGGGTTTAAAGCTGCTGTTGTGGGAAATGGCCACAAGGTGGCGGTATTTCTCCATTCCCAAATCTGGTTACTAGGGCAGCAGAGCCTTTCTGGGACCAATGGAATACAGAAGAAGGCATCATTGAAGTCTAATACAGAAAACCATGTCCTGGTGGATGGTAGAATGACCAGCAGGGTGTAGGAATTAGGAACTACTGGATGTATATCCTCGGTGACTTCACTGACTGTCCTGACATCCTTTACTAGGTCCTTAGCAGCCCACGGGGCTGATGTGGTCAGGGCAATGCCAGGTTATGGAGCTCACCTGTGCAACTACGCAGCAGCTCATGGGGCTCTCATGGTCAGGCCACTCCCAGGTTATGGAGCTCACCTGTGCAACTACCCAGCAGCTCATGGGGCTCTCATGATCAGGCCCCTCCCAGGATACGTAGCTCCCGTGGGCAGGTAGGACAGCAGGGCTGGGAACAGAGGAATCGTACACATAGCACTCATTTCAGACCACTCCAGATCGCCTGTCTCTCAGAGCTGACACGCAGCACCTCAGAGCAGGACTTGAACTAACAAACAGCATCTCCGACAGGTCTGTGACCCTGGGCGTCACTCTGTGCGGCCTCCGTCTGCCTGGTCTTCCAGAGACTTCCACTGCAGATGGGGCACCAGGCCTCTGTCTCCACCCATCACCCCTCCTCTCCCTGACTCCTGGGTTCCTCTCATTAAGAGAGTGTCTTCTTGATGTTGTCTCCCACTCATGGGCCACATAAAATGATTAGAAAACAAGCTGGAGCTGCAGCCCCTTGCCTATCCTGACTCTTAGGAGCCCACAGCTGTTCCTTGGACCTGGCCGGTTCAGGGAGGTCCATTTTCTGCAATGTGAGCCCCTGAGGTTTGAGGATTGGCTGAGCTGGGCAGCCTGACCCTGCCGGCCAGCCCTGCCCAGGTGTGCCTGTGTTGAGGTCAATATAAACACCACTCCAGGCAGCAAGAGGCACTGCAGGTATGCCTGACGCCATATTCTCTGCCCCGTCAGCAGTCTCGGGGCTGTGCTGGTGGGAGGGTGTGAGGGGCCACGGCTTTGTGGGTGGTCCGGTGTGAGTGGGGCTCTGCTGGAGATTCTGCAGGAGTTGCCAGGCTGCCACCTGCTAAAGAAGAGGATGTGTCACCCATACCTTCCGCTGGAATTTCTCCCCGGGCAGAGGTGAGGAAGGAAAGATGCAGTGGGGGCCGGGACAGGAGGGGTATCTCAGGCAGGGAAATGGAAAGCTTCCAGAAGAGCGCCCAGGGCCAGGAGCATTCTGGCTGGCCTGCAGCTACAAAGTCGCCCTGCGGGCTGGCACTGGTGTGGCTCCACGGCCCTTCCTCTAGGCTTACAAGTCCTTGTACATATTCAGGTGTTTTACCTGGGAAGGGAGGGAACAGTTCAGCAGCAGCTGGCCTGGGGCTCCCCTCATGTTTAAGCTCAGACGCCTCGGGACGGTCCCCCAGGTTTGCAATGAGGACGTTCCTTGCGGGGGGCCTGCTGGCTGCATGGGAGATGATTCCCCACCTCTGACGAACTTCAGAATTGTTTACCACTGGAGCAAGTGACCTGATAGCGTTTTCCTCTGTATAACTGGTGGGTTCTGTTTTTTTTTCTTTTTTGGTTCAAGGTAGATTTCATTTCTCTTTCATGTATTTATAGATATAAGCATGGAAATCATTCATTCATATAAATATATCTGTGTGAAGGGAGGAAGTTTTTTCTGATTTATTTTTAAATTTTATTTTTTAATCTTGAAATTTAATTTTATTTATTTTTTATACAGCAGGTTATTATTAGTTATCTATTTTATACATATACATGTATACAGGTCAATCCCAATCTCCCAACTCACCCCACCACCACCACCCCATGCCTTCCCCCGCTTGGTGTCCATACGTTTGTTCTCTACCTCTGTGTCTCTATTTCTGCCCTACAAACCGGTTCATCTCTACCATTTTTTCTAGGTTCCACATATATGCATTAATATACAATATTTGTTTTTCTGTTTCTGACTTTCTTCACTCGGTATGACAGTCTCTAGAGCCATCGACGTCTCAACAAATGACCCAGTTTCATTCCTTTGTATGGCTGAGTAATATTCCAATTTATATATGTACCACATCTTTATCCATTCGTCTGTCTGTGGGCATTTAGGTTGCTTCCATTACCTGGCTATTGTAAATAGTGCTGCAATGAACATTGTGGTGAATGTGTCTTTGATTTATGGGTTCCTCTGGGTATCTGTCCAGAAGTGGGATTGCTGGATCCTATGGTAATTCTATTTTTAAGGAACCTCCATACTGTTCTCCATAGTGACTGTATCAATTTACATTCCCACCAATGGTGGAAGAGGGTTCCTTTTGTCCACACCCTCCCCAGCATTTGTTGTTTGTAGATTTTCTGATGATGCCCATTCTAACAGGTGTCAGGTGATACCTCATTGTAGTTTTGATTTGCATTTCTCTAACAATTAGTGATGTTGAGCAGCTTTTCATGTGCGTCTTGTCCATCTCTGCACCTTCTCTGAAGAAATGTCTATTTAGATCTTCTAGCCATTTTTGTATTGGGTAGAAATAGAAATATAAAATAAAATAATAATATTTTTTAATATTAAGCTGCATGAGCTGTTTACATATATTGGAGATTAAACCTTTGTCCATTGATTCGTATGCAAATATTTTCTCCCATTCTGAGGGTTGCCTTTTTCCATTCCCGTATTTTAGCAAAAAAAAAAGAAAGAAAGAAAAAGAAGCAGAACAGAGATGTGTATAAAATATGCCTCTTGAAACAGTCGTTTTGAAATATCGACGTCTTTTAAAATTTTGGGTCGATATAAGAACCCAGGATTTGTTTTGAAGGCAGGTGTCATTTACAGGCCTGCAATTATTTTGAATATCAACTGACCATTAGCGCTTGGTTTACAGCTGCTGTTGTGCGAAATGGCCAAAAGGTGGCAGCAGTTCTCCTTTACCAAATCTGGTTACTAGGGCAACAGAGCCTCAATGGAAGTCGTGTTCTAGGTTGTAATTTCGAATGGAATGTGCCAGGAAAAAGCCCCTTAAGTTTGTCTCACGACTTCTTGTTCGTTTTTTTAATTTAATTTTAATTTTTTATAACAGCAAGTTTGATTACAATGTTTAGCTTGTTGTATGTGTGCAAGGTGTGGTTCTTTTGCACATATACATATGTCTGTTCTTCCTGGGACCCTTTTC
Organism: Mesoplodon densirostris; assembly: GCF_025265405.1. Classification (NCBI taxonomy): domain Eukaryota; kingdom Metazoa; phylum Chordata; class Mammalia; order Artiodactyla; family Ziphiidae; genus Mesoplodon; species Mesoplodon densirostris. Next base: position 55,065,380 of record NC_082668.1, read on the forward strand.
CCATGTACGTTATGACAGAATGTTGAGTAGTCTTCTCTTGGTATTCCGTAGGTGTTTGGTGATTCTATATTTCACCTGTGTTTGTATATGTCTGTTAACCCCAATATCCTAATGTATCCAATCCTCACACCTTTCCAGTGGTGAACCATAAGTTTGTTTAATGAATCTGTGATTGCCCTTCTCTGTGGAAATATCTTCAGTGGTATCAAGTTTTAGGTAACACCTATAAGTGATATCATACGATATGTGTCTTTCTCTTTCTGACTTACTACAAGTCACGTGATTACCTCTAGACTCCTCTACGGTGCTGCTAATGGCATTGTGTCCTTTTCTTCCTCGGCTAATATTGTGTCTGTACATGTCCCAGTTCTTCTTTGTCCACTCGTCTGTTCATGGAATTTTTGGTTGCTTCCATGTCATGGCTAGTGTAATGCTGTGGCAATGCACATTTACCTGCCTGTGTCTTTCCAATTCTGTCTTCTTAGTGTATAGGCCCAGGAGTGGGCCTGCTGGATCATATCGTTGCAAAACGTTTACCTTGTAGAGGCACCTCCATTCTGTTCTCATTAGTGTCTCTTACCAGGATACGTCCCACTTAAAGTTGAAGTTATGGTCTTCTCCACAACACCTTCAGCGTTTATTGTTTGTAGTATTTTTGCTGATGTTTATTCTGACGAGTGTGAGCTGATACCACTTTGTGGTTGGATTTGCATGCGTCTCATAATCTCTTGAAATTGAGCCTTCTCGCATGTCCTTTTTTTCTTCAAACTGTGAGTACAGCTTACCTCTTCAAATTGTTTTCTTGAAGTATGTGTGACATTTAGAAATATTTTGGCCATTACCTCCCTCAAGACATTTTGAGGTCAGGTTTCATTGACAGCCCTCCAGTATTGGTGCATATGAAGTGACCCTAAATACAGGTTTTAAAGCTGCTTTTGCAGGTAACGGCCAGAGGGCGGCAGCATTTCTGCTTTTCCGAATCTGGTAACTAGGGAAACAGACCATCCTGGCAGTGGTGTTCCTCGGTTATATATTAGAGTGGAATGTGCCCCCAAAAGCTGATGTCTCCTTACTTATGTTTGCTTTATGAATTGAATTTATATTTTTCTTATTGGAGTCATATTCCATTGCGAACATGGACTACTTCTTCTTTGTGCATTCCTCTGTTGATGGACATTTTTGTAGCTTCCAAGTATTGGCTATGTTAAATATTGCTGTAGTGCACGATTGCCAGCCTGTGTCTTTTTTTTTGGCTGTACGTGGGCCTCTCGTTGCCGTGGACCCTCCCATTGCAGAGCACAGGCTCCGGACATGCAGGCCCAGCAGCCATAGCTCACGGGACCGGCCGCTCTACGGCATGTGGGATCTTCCGGAACCGGGGTATGAACCCGTGTCCCCTGTATTGGCAGGTTGACTCTGAACCACTGCGCCACCAGTGAAGCCCAGCCTGTGTCTTTTTGATTCTCATCCCCTCAGGCGATAGGCCCAGCAGTGGGTATGCTTGATTGAAAGGTAGCTCAGTATTTACCTTTACAAGGCACCTCATTTTTGTTTTCATTACTGGCTCTTACAATGTCCCACGTTGAACCAAGGGTAGGCATTTCTCAAAAACCCCTTCAGCATTTATTGTTTGCAGAATTTTTGCTAATGGGCATTCTGACTGGTGTGAGCTGATAGGTTTATGTCATTTGGATTTGCATATCTTTAATTATTCCTAATGTTCAGCCTTTTTCCATGCCTTTTTAAATTTCTTGTACAGAAAAACAGAAAAAAACGGAGAGTACCATTAACCTCTTGAAATAGTCTTCTTGGATGGTTGCCCTCTTTTGAATTTTCTGGTCAATTTTCGACCCCAGGATTGTTTTGGAGGGCAGGTGTCATTCACAGGCCTGCAATGAGTGTGCATATTTAGTGACCATTAGCACTGGGTTTAAAGCTGCTGTTGTGGGAAATGGCCACAAGGTGGCGGTATTTCTCCATTCCCAAATCTGGTTACTAGGGCAGCAGAGCCTTTCTGGGACCAATGGAATACAGAAGAAGGCATCATTGAAGTCTAATACAGAAAACCATGTCCTGGTGGATGGTAGAATGACCAGCAGGGTGTAGGAATTAGGAACTACTGGATGTATATCCTCGGTGACTTCACTGACTGTCCTGACATCCTTTACTAGGTCCTTAGCAGCCCACGGGGCTGATGTGGTCAGGGCAATGCCAGGTTATGGAGCTCACCTGTGCAACTACGCAGCAGCTCATGGGGCTCTCATGGTCAGGCCACTCCCAGGTTATGGAGCTCACCTGTGCAACTACCCAGCAGCTCATGGGGCTCTCATGATCAGGCCCCTCCCAGGATACGTAGCTCCCGTGGGCAGGTAGGACAGCAGGGCTGGGAACAGAGGAATCGTACACATAGCACTCATTTCAGACCACTCCAGATCGCCTGTCTCTCAGAGCTGACACGCAGCACCTCAGAGCAGGACTTGAACTAACAAACAGCATCTCCGACAGGTCTGTGACCCTGGGCGTCACTCTGTGCGGCCTCCGTCTGCCTGGTCTTCCAGAGACTTCCACTGCAGATGGGGCACCAGGCCTCTGTCTCCACCCATCACCCCTCCTCTCCCTGACTCCTGGGTTCCTCTCATTAAGAGAGTGTCTTCTTGACGTTGTCTCCCACTCATGGGCCACATAAAATGATTAGAAAACAAGCTGGAGCTGCAGCCCCTTGCCTATCCTGACTCTTAGGAGCCCACAGCTGTTCCTTGGACCTGGCCGGTTCAGCGAGGTCCATTTTCTGCAATGTGAGCCCCTGAGGTTTGAGGATTGGCTGAGCTGGGCAGCCTGACCCTGCCGGCCAGCCCTGCCCAGGTGTGCCTGTGTTGAGGTCAATATAAACACCACTCCAGGCAGCAAGAGACACTGCAGGTATGCCTGACGCCATATTCTCTGCCCCGTCAGCAGTCTCGGGGCTGTGCTGGTGGGAGGGTGTGAGGGGCCACGGCTTTGTGGGTGGTCCGGTGTGAGTGGGGCTCTGCTGGAGATTCTGCAGGAGTTGCCAGGCTGCCACCTGCTAAAGAAGAGGATGTGTCACCCATACCTTCCGCTGGAATTTCTCCCCGGGCAGAGGTGAGGAAGGAAAAATGCAGTGGGGGCCGGGACAGGAGGGGTATCTCAGGCAGGGAAATGGAAAGCTTCCAGAAGAGCGCCCAGGGCCAGGAGCATTCTGGCTGGCCTGCAGCTACAAAGTCGCCCTGCGGGCTGGCACTGGTGTGGCTCCACGGCCCTTCCTCTAGGCTTACAAGTCCTTGTACATATTCAGGTGTTTTACCTGGGAAGGGAGGGAACAGTTCAGCAGCAGCTGGCCTGGGGCTCCCCTCATGTTTAAGCTCAGACGCCTCGGGACGGTCCCCCAGGTTTGCAATGAGGACGTTCCTTGCGGGGGGCCTGCTGGCTGCATGGGAGATGATTCCCCACCTCTGACGAACTTCAGAATTGTTTACCACTGGAGCAAGTGACCTGATAGCGTTTTCCTCTGTATAACTGGTGGGTTCTGTTTTTTTTTCTTTTTTGGTTCAAGGTAGATTTCATTTCTCTTTCATGTATTTATAGATATAAGCATGGAAATCATTCATTCATATAAATATATCTGTGTGAAGGGAGGAAGTTTTTTCTGATTTATTTTTAAATTTTATTTTTTAATCTTGAAATTTAATTTTATTTATTTTTTATACAGCAGGTTATTATTAGTTATCTATTTTATACATATACATGTATACAGGTCAATCCCAATCTCCCAACTCACCCCACCACCACCACCCCATGCCTTCCCCCGCTTGGTGTCCATACGTTTGTTCTCTACCTCTGTGTCTCTATTTCTGCCCTACAAACCGGTTCATCTCTACCATTTTTTCTAGGTTCCACATATATGCATTAATATACAATATTTGTTTTTCTGTTTCTGACTTTCTTCACTCGGTATGACAGTCTCTAGAGCCATCGACGTCTCAACAAATGACCCAGTTTCATTCCTTTGTATGGCTGAGTAATATTCCAATTTATATATGTACCACATCTTTATCCATTCGTCTGTCTGTGGGCATTTAGGTTGCTTCCATTACCTGGCTATTGTAAATAGTGCTGCAATGAACATTGTGGTGAATGTGTCTTTGATTTATGGGTTCCTCTGGGTATCTGTCCAGAAGTGGGATTGCTGGATCCTATGGTAATTCTATTTTTAAGGAACCTCCATACTGTTCTCCATAGTGACTGTATCAATTTACATTCCCACCAATGGTGGAAGAGGGTTCCTTTTGTCCACACCCTCCCCAGCATTTGTTGTTTGTAGATTTTCTGATGATGCCCATTCTAACAGGTGTCAGGTGATACCTCATTGTAGTTTTGATTTGCATTTCTCTAACAATTAGTGATGTTGAGCAGCTTTTCATGTGCGTCTTGTCCATCTCTGCACCTTCTCTGAAGAAATGTCTATTTAGATCTTCTAGCCATTTTTGTATTGGGTAGAAATAGAAATATAAAATAAAATAATAATATTTTTTAATATTAAGCTGCATGAGCTGTTTACATATATTGGAGATTAAACCTTTGTCCATTGATTCGTATGCAAATATTTTCTCCCATTCTGAGGGTTGCCTTTTTCCATTCCCGTATTTTAGCAAAAAAAAAAGAAAGAAAGAAAAAGAAGCAGAACAGAGATGTGTATAAAATATGCCTCTTGAAACAGTCGTTTTGAAATATCGACGTCTTTTAAAATTTTGGGTCGATATAAGAACCCAGGATTTGTTTTGAAGGCAGGTGTCATTTACAGGCCTGCAATTATTTTGAATATCAACTGACCATTAGCGCTTGGTTTACAGCTGCTGTTGTGCGAAATGGCCACAAGGTGGCAGCAGTTCTCCTTTACCAAATCTGGTTACTAGGGCAACAGAGCCTCAATGGAAGTCGTGTTCTAGGTTGTAATTTCGAATGGAATGTGCCAGGAAAAAGCGCCTTAAGTTTGTCTCACGACTTCTTGTTCGTTTTTTTAATTTAATTTTAATTTTTTATAACAGCAAGTTTGATTACAATGTTTAGCTTGTTGTATGTGTGCAAGGTGTGGTTCTTTTGCACATATACATATGTCTGTTCTTCCTGGGACCCTTTTCCCATGTACGTTATGACAGAATGTTGAGTAGTCTTCTCTTGGTATTCCGTAGGTGTTTGGTGATTCTATATTTCACCTGTGTTTGTATATGTCTGTTAACCCCAATATCCTAATGTATCCAATCCTCACACCTTTCCAGTGGTGAACCATAAGTTTGTTTAATGAATCTGTGATTGCCCTTCTCTGTGGAAATATCTTCAGTGGTATCAAGTTTTAGGTAACACCTATAAGTGATATCATACGATATGTGTCTTTCTCTTTCTGACTTACTACAAGTCACGTGATTACCTCTAGACTCCTCTACGGTGCTGCTAATGGCATTGTGTCCTTTTCTTCCTCGGCTAATATTGTGTCTGTACATGTCCCAGTTCTTCTTTGTCCACTCGTCTGTTCATGGAATTTTTGGTTGCTTCCATGTCATGGCTAGTGTAATGCTGTGGCAATGCACATTTACCTGCCTGTGTCTTTCCAATTCTGTCTTCTTAGTGTATAGGCCCAGGAGTGGGCCTGCTGGATCATATCGTTGCAAAACGTTTACCTTGTAGAGGCACCTCCATTCTGTTCTCATTAGTGTCTCTTACCAGGATACGTCCCACTTAAAGTTGAAGTTATGGTCTTCTCCACAACACCTTCAGCGTTTATTGTTTGTAGTATTTTTGCTGATGTTTATTCTGACGAGTGTGAGCTGATACCACTTTGTGGTTGGATTTGCATGCGTCTCATAATCTCTTGAAATTGAGCCTTCTCGCATGTCCTTTTTTTCTTCAAACTGTGAGTACAGCTTACCTCTTCAAATTGTTTTCTTGAAGTCTGTGTGACATTTAGAAATATTTTGGCCATTACCTCCCTCAAGACATTTTGAGGTCAGGTTTCATTGACAGCCCTCCAGTATTGGTGCATATGAAGTGACCCTAAATACAGGTTTTAAAGCTGCTTTTGCAGGTAACGGCCAGAGGGCGGCAGCATTTCTGCTTTTCCGAATCTGGTAACTAGGGAAACAGACCATCCTGGCAGTGGTGTTCCTCGGTTATATATTAGAGTGGAATGTGCCCCCAAAAGCTGATGTCTCCTTACTTATGTTTGCTTTATGAATTGAATTTATAGTTTTCTTATTGGAGTCATATTCCATTGCGAACATGGACTACTTCTTCTTTGTGCATTCCTCTGTTGATGGACATTTTTGTAGCTTCCAAGTATTGGCTATGTTAAATATTGCTGTAGTGCACGATTGCCAGCCTGTGTCATTTTTTTGGCTGTACATGGGCCTCTCGTTGCCGTGGACCCTCCCATTGCAGAGCACAGGCTCCGGACATGCAGGCCCAGCAGCCATAGCTCACGGGAACGGCCGCTCTACGGCATGTGGGATCTTCCGGAACCGGGGTATGAACCCGTGTCCCCTGTATTGGCAGGTTGACTCTGAACCACTGCGCCACCAGTGAAGCCCAGCCTGTGTCTTTTTGATTCTCATCCCCTCAGGCGATAGGCCCAGCAGTGGGTATGCTTGATTGAAAGGTAGCTCAGTATTTACCTTTACAAGGCACCTCATTTTTGTTTTCATTACTGGCTCTTACAATGTCCCACGTTGAACCAAGGGTAGGCATTTCTCCAAAACCCCTTCAGCATTTATTGTTTGCAGAATTTTTGCTAATGGGCATTCTGACTGGTGTGAGCTGATAGGTTTATGTCATTTGGATTTGCATATCTTTAATTATTCCTAATGTTCAGCCTTTTTCCATGCCTTTTTAAATTTCTTGTACAGAAAAACAGAAAAAAACGGAGAGTACAATTAACCTCTTGAAATAGTCTTCTTGGATGGTTGCCCTCTTTTGAATTTTCTGGTCAATTTTCGACCCCAGGATTGTTTTGGAGGGCAGGTGTCATTCACAGGCCTGCAATGAGTGTGCATATTTAGTGACCATTAGCACTGGGTTTAAAGCTGCTGTTGTGGGAAATGGCCACAAGGTGGCGGTATTTCTCCATTCCCAAATCTGGTTACTAGGGCAGCAGAGCCTTTCTGGGACCAATGGAATACAGAAGAAGGCATCATTGAAGTCTAATACAGAAAACCATGTCCTGGTGGATGGTAGAATGACCAGCAGGGTGTAGGAATTAGGAACTACTGGATGTATATCCTCGGTGACTTCACTGACTGTCCTGACATCCTTTACTAGGTCCTTAGCAGCCCACGGGGCTGACGTGGTCAGGGCAATGCCAGGTTATGGAGCTCACCTGTGCAACTACGCAGCAGCTCATGGGGCTCTCATGGTCAGGCCACTCCCAGGTTATGGAGCTCACCTGTGCAACTACCCAGCAGCTCATGGGGCTCTCGTGATCAGGCCCCTCCCAGGATACGTAGCTCCCGTGGGCAGGTAGGACAGCAGGGCTGGGAACAGAGGAATCGTACACATAGCACTCATTTCAGACCACTCCAGATCGCCTGTCTCTCAGAGCTGACACGCAGCACCTCAGAGCAGGACTTGAACTAACAAACAGCATCTCCGACAGGTCTGTGACCCTGGGCGTCACTCTGTGCGGCCTCCGTCTGCCTGGTCTTCCAGAGACTTCCACTGCAGATGGGGCACCAGGCCTCTGTCTCCACCCATCACCCCTCCTCTCCCTGACTCCTGGGTTCCTCTCATTAAGAGAGTGTCTTCTTGACGTTGTCTCCCACTCATGGGCCACATAAAATGATTAGAAAACAAGCCGGAGCTGCAGCCCCTTGCCTATCCTGACTCTTAGGAGCCCACAGCTGTTCCTTGGACCTGGTCGGTTCAGCGAGGTCCATTTTCTGCAATGTGAGCCCCTGAGGTTTGAGGATTGGCTGAGCTGGGCAGCCTGACCCTGCCGGCCAGCCCTGCCCAGGTGTGCCTGTGTTGAGGTCAATATAAACACCACTCCAGGCAGCAAGAGGCACTGCACGTATGCCTGACGCCATATTCTCTGCCCCGTCAGCAGTCTCGGGGCTGTGCTGGTGGGAGGGTGTGAGGGGCCACGGCTTTGTGGGTGGTCCGGTGTGAGTGGGGCTCTGCTGGAGATTCTGCAGGAGTTGCCAGGCTGCCACCTGCTAAAGAAGAGGATGTGTCACCCATACCTTCCGCTGGAATTTCTCCCCGGGCAGAGGTGAGGAAGGAAAGATGCAGTGGGGGCCGGGACAGGAGGGGTATCTCAGGCAGGGAAATGGAAAGCTTCCAGAAGAGCGCCCAGGGCCAGGAGCATTCTGGCTGGCCTGCAGCTACAAAGTCGCCCTGCGGGCTGGCACTGGTGTGGCTCCACGGCCCTTCCTCTAGGCTTACAAGTCCTTGTACATATTCAGGTGTTTTACCTGGGAAGGGAGGGAACAGTTCAGCAGCAGCTGGCCTGGGGCTCCCCTCATGTTTAAGCTCAGACGCCTCGGGACGGTCCCCCAGGTTTGCAATGAGGACGTTCCTTGCGGGGGGGGCATGGTGGCTGCATGGGAGATGATTCCCCACCTCTGACGAACTTCAGAATTGTTTACCACTGGAGCAAGTGACCTGATAGCGTTTTCCTCTGTATAACTGGTGGGTTCTGTTTTTTTTTTCTTTTTTGGTTCAAGGTAGATTTCATTTCTCTTTCATGTATTTATAGATATAAGCATGGAAATCATTCATTCATATAAATATATCTGTGTGAAGGGAGGAAGTTTTTTCTGATTTATTTTTAAATTTTATTTTTTAATCTTGAAATTTAATTTTATTTATTTTTTATACAGCAGGTTATTATTAGTTATCTATTTTATACATATACATGTATACAGGTCAATCCCAATCTCCCAACTCACCCCACCACCACCACCCCATGCCTTCCCCCGCTTGGTGTCCATACGTTTGTTCTCTACCTCTGTGTCTCTATTTCTGCCCTACAAACCGGTTCATCTCTACCATTTTTTCTAGGTTCCACATATATGCATTAATATACAATATTTGTTTTTCTGTTTCTGACTTTCTTCACTCGGTATGACAGTCTCTAGATCCATCGACGTCTCAACAAATGACCCAGTTTCATTTCTTTGTATGGCTGAGTAATATTCCAATTTATATATGTACCACATCTTTTTTTTTTTTTTTTTTTTTTTTTTTTTTTTTTTTTTTTTTTTTTTTTTTGCGGTATGCGGGCCTCTCACTGTTGTGGCCTCTCCCCGTTGCGGAGCACAGGCTCCGGACGCGCAGGCTCAACAGCCATGGCTCACGGGCCCAGCCGCTCCGCGGCATGTGAGATCTTCCCAGACCGGGGCACGAACCCGTGTCCCCTGCATCGGCAGGCGGACTCTCAACCACTGCGCCACCAGGGAAGCCCTGTACCACATCTTTATCCATTCGTCTGTCTGTGGGCATTTAGGTTGCTTCCATTACCTGGCTATTGTAAATAGTGCTGCAATGAACATTGTGGTGAATGTGTCTTTGATTTATGGGTTCCTCTGGGTATCTGTCCAGAAGTGGGATTGCTGGATCCTATGGTAATTCTATTTTTAAGGAACCTCCATACTGTTCTCCATAGTGACTGTATCAATTTACATTCCCACCAATGGTGGAAGAGGGTTCCTTTTGTCCACACCCTCCCCAGCATTTGTTGTTTGTAGATTTTCTGATGATGCCCATTCTAATAGGTGTCAGGTGATACCTCATTGTAGTTTTGATTTGCATTTCTCTAACAATTAGTGATGTTGAGCAGCTTTTCATGTGCGTCTTGTCCATCTCTGCACCTTCTCTGAAGAAATGTCTATTTAGATCTTCTAGCCATTTTTGTATTGGGTAGAAATAGAAATATAAAATAAAATAATAATATTTTTTAATATTAAGCTGCATGAGCTGTTTACATTTATTGGAGATTAAACCTTTGTCCATTGATTCGTATGCAAATATTTTCTCCCATTCTGAGGGTTGCCTTTTTCCATTCCCGTATTTTAGCAAAAAAAAAGAAAGAAAGAAAAAGAAGCAGAACAGAGATGTGTATAAAATATGCCTCTTGAAACAGTCGTTTTGAAATATCGACGTCTTTTAAAATTTTGGGTCGATATAAGAACCCAGGATTTGTTTTGAGGGCAGGTGTCATTTACAGGCCTGCAATTATTTGGAATATCAACTGACCATTAGCGCTTGGTTTACAGCTGCTGTTGTGCGAAATGGCCACAAGGTGGCAGCAGTTCTCCTTTACCAAATCTGGTTACTAGGGCAACAGAGCCTCAATGGAAGTCGTGTCCTAGGTTGTAATTTCGAATGGAATGTGCCAGGAAAAAGCCCCTTAAGTTTGTCTCACGACTTCTTGTTCGTTTTTTTAATTTAATTTTAATTTTTTATAACAGCAAGTTTGATTACAATGTTTAGCTTGTTGTATGTGTGCAAGGTGTGGTTCTTTTGCACATATACATATGTCTGTTCTTCCTGGGACCCTTTTCCCATGTACGTTATGACAGAATGTTGAGTAGTCTTCTCTTGGTATTCCGTAGGTGTTTGGTGATTCTATATTTCACCTGTGTTTGTATATGTCTGTTAACCCCAATATCCTAATGTATCCACTCCTCACACCTTTCCAGTGGTGAACCATAAGTTTGTTTAATGAATCTGTGATTGCCCTTCTCTGTGGAAATATCTTCAGTGGTATCAAGTTTTAGGTAACACCTGTAGGTGATATCATACGATATGTGTCTTTCTCTTTCTGACTTACTACAAGTCACGTGATTACCTCTAGACTCCTCTACGGTGCTGCTAATGGCATTGTGTCCTTTTCTTCCTCGGCTAATATTGTGTCTGTACATGTCCCAGTTCTTCTTTGTCCACTCGTCTGTTCATGGAATTTTTGGTTGCTTCCATGTCATGGCTAGTGTAATGCTGTGGCAATGCACATTTACCTGCCTGTGTCTTTCCAATTCTGTCTTCTTAGGGTATAGGCCCAGAAGTGGGCCTGCTGGATCATATCGTAGCAAAACGTTTACCTTGTAGAGGCACCTCCATTCTGTTCTCATTAGTGTCTCTTACCAGGTTACGTCCCACTTAAAGTTGAAGTTATGGTCTTCTCCACAACACCTTCAGCGTTTATTGTTTGTAGTATTTTTGCTGATGTTTATTCTGACGAGTGTGAGCTGATACCACTTTGTGGTTGGATTTGCATGCGTCTCATAATCTCTTGAAATTGAGCCTTCTCGCATGTCCTTTTTTTCTTCAAACTGTGAGTACAGCTTACCTCTTCAAATTGTTTTCTTGAAGTCTGTGTGACATTTAGAAATATTTTGGCCATTACCTCCCTCAAGACATTTTGAGGTCAGGTTTCATTGATAGCCCTCCAGTATTGGTGCATATGAAGTGACCCTAAGTACAGGTTTTAAAGCTGCTTTTGCAGGTAACGGCCAGAGGGCGGCAGCATTTCTGCTTTTCCGAATCTGGTAACTAGGGAAACAGACCATCCTGGCAGTGGTGTTCCTCGGTTATATATTAGAGTGGAACGTGCCCTCAAAAGCTGATGTCTCCTTACTTATGTTTGCTTTATGAATTGAATTTATATTTTTCTTATTGGAGTCATATTCCATTGCGAACATGGACTACTTCTTCTTTGTGCATTCCTCTGTTGATGGACATTTTTGTGGCTTCCAAGTATTGGCTATGTTAAATATTGCTGTAGTGCACGATTGCCAGCCTGTGTCTTTTTTTTGGCTGTACGTGGGCCTCTCGTTGCCGTGGACCCTCCCATTGCAGAGCACAGGCTCCGGACATGCAGGCCCAGCAGCCATAGCTCACGGGACCGGCCGCTCTACGGCATGTGGGATCTTCCGGAACCGGGGTATGAACCCGTGTCCCCTGTATTGGCAGGTTGACTCTGAACCACTGCGCCACCAGTGAAGCCCAGCCTGTGTCTTTTTGATTCTCATCCCCTCAGGCGATAGGCCCAGCAGTGGGTATGCTTGATTGAAAGGTAGCTCAGTATTTACCTTTACAAGGCACCTCATTTTTGTTTTCATTACTGGCTCTTACAATGTCCCACGTTGAACCAAGGGTAGGCATTTCTCCAAAACCCCTTCAGCATTTATTGTTTGCAGAATTTTTGCTAATGGGCATTCTGACTGGTGTGAGCTGATAGGTTTATGTCATTTGGATTTGCATATCTTTAATTATTCCTAATGTTCAGCCTTTTTCCATGCCTTTTTAAATTTCTTGTACAGAAAAACAGAAAAAAACGGAGAGTACAATTAACCTCTTGAAATAGTCTTCTTGGATGGTTGCCCTCTTTTGAATTTTCTGGTCAATTTTCGACCCCAGGATTGTTTTGGAGGGCAGGTGTCATTCACAGGCCTGCAATGAGTGTGCATATTTAGTGACCATTAGCACTGGGTTTAAAGCTGCTGTTGTGGGAAATGGCCACAAGGTGGCGGTATTTCTCCATTCCCAAATCTGGTTACTAGGGCAGCAGAGCCTTTCTGGGACCAATGGAATACAGAAGAAGGCATCATTGAAGTCTAATACAGAAAACCATGTCCTGGTGGATGGTAGAATGACCAGCAGGGTGTAGGAATTAGGAACTACTGGATGTATATCCTCGGTGACTTCACTGACTGTCCTGACATCCTTTACTAGGTCCTTAGCAGCCCACGGGGCTGATGTGGTCAGGGCAATGCCAGGTTATGGAGCTCACCTGTGCAACTACGCAGCAGCTCATGGGGCTCTCATGGTCAGGCCACTCCCAGGTTATGGAGCTCACCTGTGCAACTACCCAGCAGCTCATGGGGCTCTCATGATCAGGCCCCTCCCAGGATACGTAGCTCCCGTGGGCAGGTAGGACAGCAGGGCTGGGAACAGAGGAATCGTACACATAGCACTCATTTCAGACCACTCCAGATCGCCTGTCTCTCAGAGCTGACACGCAGCACCTCAGAGCAGGACTTGAACTAACAAACAGCATCTCCGACAGGTCTGTGACCCTGGGCGTCACTCTGTGCGGCCTCCGTCTGCCTGGTCTTCCAGAGACTTCCACTGCAGATGGGGCACCAGGCCTCTGTCTCCACCCATCACCCCTCCTCTCCCTGACTCCTGGGTTCCTCTCATTAAGAGAGTGTCTTCTTGACGTTGTCTCCCACTCATGGGCCACATAAAATGATTAGAAAACAAGCCGGAGCTGCAGCCCCTTGCCTATCCTGACTCTTAGGAGCCCACAGCTGTTCCTTGGACCTGGCCGGTTCAGCGAGGTCCATTTTCTGCAATGTGAGCCCCTGAGGTTTGAGGATTGGCTGAGCTGGGCAGCCTGACCCTGCCGGCCAGCCCTGCCCAGGTGTGCCTGTGTTGAGGTCAATATAAACACCACTCCAGGCAGCAAGAGGCACTGCACGTATGCCTGACGCCATATTCTCTGCCCCGTCAGCAGTCTCGGGGCTGTGCTGGTGGGAGGATGTGAGGGGCCACGGCTTTGTGGGTGGTCCGGTGTGAGTGGGGCTCTGCTGGAGATTCTGCAGGAGTTGCCAGGCTGCCACCTGCTAAAGAAGAGGATGTGTCACCCATACCTTCCGCTGGAATTTCTCCCCGGGCAGAGGTGAGGAAGGAAAAATGCAGTGGGGGCCGGGACAGGAGTGGTATCTCAGGCAGGGAAATGGAAAGCTTCCAGAAGAGCGCCCAGGGCCAGGAGCATTCTGGCTAGCCTGCAGCTACAAAGTCGCCCTGCGGGCTGGCACTGGTGTGGCTCCACGGCCCTTCCTCTAGGCTTACAAGTCCTTGTACATATTCAGGTGTTTTACCTGGGAAGGGAGGGAACAGTTCAGCAGCAGCTGGCCTGGGGCTCCCCTCATGTTTAAGCTCAGACGCCTCGGGACTGTCCCCCAGATTTGCAATGAGGACGTTCCTTGCGGGGGGCCTGCTGGCTGCATGGGAGATGATTCCCCACCTCTGACGAACTTCAGAATTGTTTACCACTGGAGCAAGTGACCTGATAGCGTTTTCCTCTGTATAACTGGTGGGTTCTGTTTTTTTTTTCTTTTTTGGTTCAAGGTAGATTTCATTTCTCTTTCATGTATTTATAGATATAAGCATGGAAATCATTCATTCATATAAATATATCTGTGTGAAGGGAGGAAGTTTTTTCTGATTTATTTTTAAATTTTATTTTTTAATCTTGAAATTTAATTTTATTTATTTTTTATACAGCAGGTTATTATTAGTTATCTATTTTATACATATACATGTATACAGGTCAATCCCAATCTCCCAACTCACCCCACCACCACCACCCCATGCCTTCCCCCGCTTGGTGTCCATACGTTTGTTCTCTACCTCTGTGTCTCTATTTCTGCCCTACAAACCGGTTCATCTCTACCATTTTTTCTAGGTTCCACATATATGCATTAATATACAATATTTGTTTTTCTGTTTCTGACTTTCTTCACTCGGTATGACAGTCTCTAGAGCCATCGACGTCTCAACAAATGACCCAGTTTCATTCCTTTGTATGGCTGAGTAATATTCCAATTTATATATGTACCACATCTTTATCCATTCGTCTGTCTGTGGGCATTTAGGTTGCTTCCATTACCTGGCTATTGTAAATAGTGCTGCAATGAACATTGTGGTGAATGTGTCTTTGATTTATGGGTTCCTCTGGGTATCTGTCCAGAAGTGGGATTGCTGGATCCTATGGTAATTCTATTTTTAAGGAACCTCCATACTGTTCTCCATAGTGACTGTACCAATTTACATTCCCACCAATGGTGGAAGAGGGTTCCTTTTGTCCACACCCTCCCCAGCATTTGTTGTTTGTAGATTTTCTGATGATGCCCATTCTAACAGGTGTCAGGTGATACCTCATTGTAGTTTTGATTTGCATTTCTCTAACAATTAGTGATGTTGAGCAGCTTTTCATGTGCGTCTTGTCCATCTCTGCACCTTCTCTGAAGAAATGTCTATTTAGATCTTCTAGCCATTTTTGTATTGGGTAGAAATAGAAATATAAAATAAAATAATAATATTTTTTAATATTAAGCTGCATGAGCTGTTTACATATATTGGAGATTAAACCTTTGTCCATTGATTCGTATGCAAATATTTTCTCCCATTCTGAGGGTTGCCTTTTTCCATTCCCGTATTTTAGCAAAAAAAAAAGAAAGAAAGAAAAAGAAGCAGAACAGAGATGTGTATAAAATATGCCTCTTGAAACAGTCGTTTTGAAATATCGACGTCTTTTAAAATTTTGGGTCGATATAAGAACCCAGGATTTGTTTTGAAGGCAGGTGTCATTTACAGGCCTGCAATTATTTTGAATATCAACTGACCATTAGCGCTTGGTTTACAGCTGCTGTTGTGCGAAATGGCCACAAGGTGGCAGCAGTTCTCCTTTACCAAATCTGGTTACTAGGGCAACAGAGCCTCAATGGAAGTCGTGTTCTAGGTTGTAATTTCGAATGGAATGTGCCAGGAAAAAGCGCCTTAAGTTTGTCTCACGACTTCTTGTTCGTTTTTTTAATTTAATTTTAATTTTTTATAACAGCAAGTTTGATTACAATGTTTAGCTTGTTGTATGTGTGCAAGGTGTGGTTCTTTTGCACATATACATATGTCTGTTCTTCCTGGGACCCTTTTCCCATGTACGTTATGACAGAATGTTGAGTAGTCTTCTCTTGGTATTCCGTAGGTGTTTGGTGATTCTATATTTCACCTGTGTTTGTATATGTCTGTTAACCCCAATATCCTAATGTATCCAATCCTCACACCTTTCCAGTGGTGAACCATAAGTTTGTTTAATGAATCTGTGATTGCCCTTCTCTGTGGAAATATCTTCAGTGGTATCAAGTTTTAGGTAACACCTATAGGTGATATCATACGATATGTGTCTTTCTCTTTCTGACTTACTACAAGTCACGTGATTACCTCTAGACTCCTCTACGGTGCTGATAATGGCATTGTGTCCTTTTCTTCCTCGGCTAATATTGTGTCTGTACATGTCCCAGTTCTTCTTTGTCCACTCGTCTGTTCATGGAATTTTTGGTTGCTTCCATGTCATGGCTAGTGTAATGCTGTGGCAATGCACATTTAACTGCCTGTGTCTTTCCAATTCTGTCTTCTTAGGGTATAGGCCCAGGAGTGGGCCTGCTGGATCATATCGTTGCAAAACGTTTACCTTGTAGAGGCACCTCCATTCTGTTCTCATTAGTGTCTCTTACCAGGATACGTCCCACTTAAAGTTGAAGTTATGGTCTTCTCCACAACACCTTCAGCGTTTATTGTTTGTAGTATTTTTGCTGATGTTTATTCTGACGAGTGTGAGCTGATACCACTTTGTGGTTGGATTTGCATGCGTCTCATAATCTCTTGAAATTGAGCCTTCTCGCATGTCCTTTTTTTCTTCAAACTGTGAGTACAGCTTACCTCTTCAAATTGTTTTCTTGAAGTCTGTGTGACATTTAGAAATATTTTGGCCATTACCTCCCTCAAGACATTTTGAGGTCAGGTTTCATTGACAGCCCTCCAGTATTGGTGCATATGAAGTGACCCTAAGTACCGGTTTTAAAGCTGCTTTTGCAGGTAACGGCCAGAGGGCGGCAGCATTTCTGCTTTTCACAATCTGGTAACTAGGGAAACAGACCATCCTGGCAGTGGTGTTCCTCGGTTATATATTAGAGTGGAATGTGCCCCCAAAAGCTGATGTCTCCTTACTTATGTTTGCTTTATGAATTGAATTTATATTTTTCTTATTGGAGTCATATTCCATTGCGAACATGGACTACTTCTTCTTTGTGCATTCCTCTCTTGATGGACATTTTTGTAGCTTCCAAGTATTGGCTATGTTAAATATTGCTGTAGTGCACGATTGCCAGCCTGTGTCTTTTTTTTTGGCTGTACGTGGGCCTCTCGTTGCCGTGGACCCTCCCATTGCAGAGCACAGGCTCCGGACATGCAGGCCCAGCAGCCATAGCTCACGGGACCGGCCGCTCTACGGCATGTGGGATCTTCCGGAACCGGGGTATGAACCCGTATCCCCTGTATTGGCAGGTTGACTCTGAACCACTGCGCCACCAGTGAAGCCCAGCCTGTGTCTTTTTGATTCTCATTCCCTCAGGCGATAGGCCCAGCAGTGGGTATGCTTGATTGAAAGGTAGCTCAGTATTTACCTTTACAAGGCACCTCATTTTTGTTTTCATTACTGGCTCTTACAATGTCCCACGTTGAACCAAGGGTAGGCATTTCTCCAAAACCCCTTCAGCATTTATTGTTTGCAGAAATTTTGCTAATGGGCATTCTGACTGGTGTGAGCTGATAGGTTTATGTCATTTGGATTTGCATATCTTTAATTATTCCTAATGTTCAGCCTTTTTCCATGCCTTTTTAAATTTCTTGTACAGAAAAACAGAAAAAAACGGAGAGTACAATTAACCTCTTGAAATAGTCTTCTTGGATGGTTGCCCTCTTTTGAATTTTCTGGTCAATTTTCGACCCCAGGATTGTTTTGGAGGGCAGGTGTCATTCACAGGCCTGCAATGAGTGTGCATATTTAGTGACCATTAGCACTGGGTTTAAAGCTGCTGTTGTGGGAAATGGCCACAAGGTGGCGGTATTTCTCCATTCCCAAATCTGGTTACTAGGGCAGCAGAGCCTTTCTGGGACCAATGGAATACAGAAGAAGGCATCATTGAAGTCTAATACAGAA
The DNA here is from genome assembly GCF_025265405.1 of Mesoplodon densirostris. Lineage (NCBI taxonomy): Eukaryota > Metazoa > Chordata > Mammalia > Artiodactyla > Ziphiidae > Mesoplodon > Mesoplodon densirostris. The sequence goes on from NC_082668.1 coordinate 55,083,168, forward strand.
AACCATGTCCTGGTGGATGGTAGAATGACCAGCAGGGTGTAGGAATTAGGAACTACTGGATGTATATCCTCGGTGACTTCACTGACTGTCCTGACATCCTTTACTAGGTCCTTAGCAGCCCACGGGGCTGACGTGGTCAGGGCAATGCCAGGTTATGGAGCTCACCTGTGCAACTACGCAGCAGCTCATGGGGCTCTCATGGTCAGGCCACTCCCAGGTTATGGAGCTCACCTGTGCAACTACCCAGCAGCTCATGGGGCTCTCGTGATCAGGCCCCTCCCAGGATACGTAGCTCCCGTGGGCAGGTAGGACAGCAGGGCTGGGAACAGAGGAATCGTACACATAGCACTCAGTTCAGACCACTCCAGATCGCCTGTCTCTCAGAGCTGACACGCAGCACCTCAGAGCAGGACTTGAACTAACAAACAGCATCTCCGACAGGTCTGTGACCCTGGGCGTCACTCTGTGTGGCCTCCGTCTGCGTGGTCTTCCAGAGACTTCCACTGCAGATGGGGCACCAGGCCTCTGTCTCCACCCATCACCCCTCCTCTCCCTGACTCCTGGGTTCCTCTCATTAAGAGAGTGTCTTCTTGACGTTGTCTCCCACTCATGGGCCACATAAAATGATTAGAAAACAAGCCGGAGCTGCAGCCCTTTGCCTATCCTGACTCTTAGGAGCCCACAGCTGTTCCTTGGACCTGGTCGGTTCAGCGAGGTCCATTTTCTGCAATGTGAGCCCCTGAGGTTTGAGGATTGGCTGAGCTGGGCAGCCTGACCCTGCCGGCCAGCCCTGCCCAGGTGTGCCTGTGTTGAGGTCAATATAAACACCACTCCAGGCAGCAAGAGGCACTGCACGTATGCCTGACGCCATATTCTCTGCCCCGTCAGCAGTCTCGGGGCTGTGCTGGTGGGAGGGTGTGAGGGGCCACGGCTTTGTGGGTGGTCCGGTGTGAGTGGGGCTCTGCTGGAGATTCTGCAGGAGTTGCCAGGCTGCCACCTGCTAAAGAAGAGGATGTGTCACCCATACCTTCCGCTGGAATTTCTCCCCGGGCAGAGGTGAGGAAGGAAAGATGCAGTGGGGGCCGGGACAGGAGGGGTATCTCAGGCAGGGAAATGGAAAGCTTCCAGAAGAGCGCCCAGGGCCAGGAGCATTCTGGCTGGCCTGCAGCTACAAAGTCGCCCTGCGGGCTGGCACTGGTGTGGCTCCACGGCCCTTCCTCTAGGCTTACAAGTCCTTGTACATATTCAGGTGTTTTACCTGGGAAGGGAGGGAACAGTTCAGCAGCAGCTGGCCTGGGGCTCCCCTCATGTTTAAGCTCAGACGCCTCGGGACGGTCCCCCAGGTTTGCAATGAGGACGTTCCTTGCGGGGAGCCTGCTGGCTGCATGGGAGATGATTCCCCACCTCTGACGAACTTCAGAATTGTTTACCACTGGAGCAAGTGACCTGATAGCGTTTTCCTCTGTATAACTGGTGGGTTCTGTTTTTTTTTTCTTTTTTGGTTCAAGGTAGATTTCATTTCTCTTTCATGTATTTATAGATATAAGCATGGAAATCATTCATTCATATAAATATATCTGTGTGAAGGGAGGAAGTTTTTTCTGATTTATTTTTAAATTTTATTTTTTAATCTTGAAATTTAATTTTATTTATTTTTTATACAGCAGGTTATTATTAGTTATCTATTTTATACATATACATGTATACAGGTCAATCCCAATCTCCCAACTCACCCCACCACCACCACCCCATGCCTTCCCCCGCTTGGTGTCCATACGTTTGTTCTCTACCTCTGTGTCTCTATTTCTGCCCTACAAACCGGTTCATCTCTACCATTTTTTCTAGGTTCCACATATATGCATTAATATACAATATTTGTTTTTCTGTTTCTGACTTTCTTCACTCGGTATGACAGTCTCTAGAGCCATCGACGTCTCAACAAATGACCCAGTTTCATTCCTTTGTATGGCTGAGTAATATTCCAATTTATATATGTACCACATCTTTATCCATTCGTCTGTCTGTGGGCATTTAGGTTGCTTCCATTACCTGGCTATTGTAAATAGTGCTGCAATGAACATTGTGGTGAATGTGTCTTTGATTTATGGGTTCCTCTGGGTATCTGTCCAGAAGTGGGATTGCTGGATCCTATGGTAATTCTATTTTTAAGGAACCTCCATACTGTTCTCCATAGTGACTGTATCAATTTACATTCCCACCAATGGTGGAAGAGGGTTCCTTTTGTCCACACCCTCCCCAGCATTTGTTGTTTGTAGATTTTCTGATGATGCCCATTCTAACAGGTGTCAGGTGATACCTCATTGTAGTTTTGATTTGCATTTCTCTAACAATTAGTGATGTTGAGCAGCTTTTCATGTGCATCTTGTCCATCTCTGCACCTTCTCTGAAGAAATGTCTATTTAGATCTTCTAGCCATTTTTGTATTGGGTAGAAATAGAAATATAAAATAAAATAATAATATTTTTTAATATTAAGCTGCATGAGCTGTTTACATATATTGGAGATTAAACCTTTGTCCGTTGATTCGTATGCAAATATTTTCTCCCATTCTGAGGGTTGCCTTTTTCCATTCCCGTATTTTAGCAAAAAAAAAGAAAGAAAGAAAAAGAAGCAGAACAGAGATGTGTATAAAATATGCGTCTTGAAACAGTCGTTTTGAAATATCGACGTCTTTTAAAATTTGGGTCGATATAAGAACCCAGGATTTGTTTTGAGGGCAGGTGTCATTTACAGGCCTGCAATTATTTGGAATATCAACTGACCATTAGCGCTTGGTTTACAGCTGCTGTTGTGCGAAATGGCCACAAGGTGGCAGCAGTTCTCCTTTACCAAATCTGGTTACTAGGGCAACAGAGCCTCAATGGAAGTCGTGTTCTAGGTTGTAATTTCGAATGGAATGTGCCAGGAAAAAGCCCCTTAAGTTTGTCTCACGACTTCTTGTTCGTTTTTTTAATTTAATTTTAATTTTTTATAACAGCAAGTTTGATTACAATGTTTAGCTTGTTGTATGTGTGCAAGGTGTGGTTCTTTTGCACATATACATATGTCTGTTCTTCCTGGGACCCTTTTCCCATGTACGTTATGACAGAATGTTGAGTAGTCTTCTCTTGGTATTCCGTAGGTGTTTGGTGATTCTATATTTCACCTGTGTTTGTATATGTCTGTTAACCCCAATATCCTAATGTATCCAATCCTCACACCTTTCCAGTGGTGAACCATAAGTTTGTTTAATGAATCTGTGATTGCCCTTCTCTGTGGAAATATCTTCACTGGTATCAAGTTTTAGGTAACACCTATAAGTGATATCATACGATATGTGTCTTTCTCTTTCTGACTTACTACAAGTCACGTGATTACCTCTAGACTCCTCTACGGTGCTGCTAATGGCATTGTGTCCTTTTCTTCCTCGGCTAATATTGTGTCTGTACATGTCCCAGTTCTTCTTTGTCCACTCGTCTGTTCATGGAATTTTTGGTTGCTTCCATGTCATGGCTAGTGTAATGCTGTGGCAATGCACATTTACCTGCCTGTGTCTTTCCAATTCTGTCTTCTTAGGGTCTAGGCCCAGGAGTGGGCCTGCTGGATCATATCGTAGCAAAACGTTTACCTTGTAGAGGCACCTCCATTCTGTTCTCATTAGTGTCTCTTACCAGGATACGTCCCACTTAAAGTTGAAGTTATGGTCTTCTCCACAACACCTTCAGCGTTTATTGTTTGTAGTATTTTTGCTGATGTTTATTCTGACGAGTGTGAGCTGATACCACTTTGTGGTTGGATTTGCATGTGTCTCATAATCTCTTGAAATTGAGCCTTCTCGCATGTCCTTTTTTTCTTCAAACTGTGAGTACAGCTTACCTCTTCAAATTGTTTTCTTGAAGTATGTGTGACATTTAGAAATATTTTGGCCATTACCTCCCTCAAGACATTTTGAGGTCAGGTTTCATTGACAGCCCTCCAGTATTGGTGCATATGAAGTGACCCTAAGTACCGGTTTTAAAGCTGCTTTTGCAGGTAACGGCCAGAGGGCGGCAGCATTTCTGCTTTTCCCAATCTGGTAACTAGGGAAACAGACCATCCTGGCAGTGGTGTTCCTCGGTTATATATTAGAGTGGAACGTGCCCCCAAAAGCTGATGTCTCCTTACTTATGTTTGCTTTATGAATTGAATTTATAGTTTTCTTATTGGAGTCATATTCCATTGCGAACATGGACTACTTCTTCTTTGTGCATTCCTCTGTTGATGGACATTTTTGTAGCTTCCAAGTATTGGCTATGTTAAATATTGCTGTAGTGCACGATTGCCAGCCTGTGTCTTTTTTTTGGCTGTACGTGGGCCTCTCGTTGCCGTGGACCCTCCCATTGCAGAGCACAGGCTCCGGACATGCAGGCCCAGCAGCCATAGCTCACGGGACCGGCCGCTCTACGGCATGTGGGATCTTCCGGAACCGGGGTATGAACCCGTGTCCCCTGTATTGGCAGGTTGACTCTGAACCACTGCGCCACCAGTGAAGCCCAGCCTGTGTCTTTTTGATTCTCATCCCCTCAGGCGATAGGCCCAGCAGTGGGTATGCTTGATTGAAAGGTAGCTCAGTATTTACCTTTACAAGGCACCTCATTTTTGTTTTCATTACTGGCTCTTACAATGTCCCACGTTGAACCAAGGGTAGGCATTTCTCCAAAACCCCTTCAGCATTTATTGTTTGCAGGATTTTTGCTAATGGGCATTCTGACTGGTGTGAGCTGATAGGTTTATGTCATTTGGATTTGCATATCTTTAATTATTCCTAATGTTCAGCCTTTTTCCATGCCTTTTTAAATTTCTTGTACAGAAAAACAGAAAAAAACGGAGAGTACCATTAACCTCTTGAAATAGTCTTCTTGGATGGTTGCCCTCTTTTGAATTTTCTGGTCAATTTTCGACCCCAGGATTGTTTTGGAGGGCAGGTGTCATTCACAGGCCTGCAATGAGTGTGCATATTTAGTGACCATTAGCACTGGGTTTAAAGCTGCTGTTGTGGGAAATGGCCACAAGGTGGCGGTATTTCTCCATTCCCAAATCTGGTTACTAGGGCAGCAGAGCCTTTCTGGGACCAATGGAATACAGAAGAAGGCATCATTGAAGTCTAATACAGAAAACCATGTCCTGGTGGATGGTAGAATGACCAGCAGGGTGTAGGAATTAGGAACTACTGGATGTATATCCTCGGTGACTTCACTGACTGTCCTGACATCCTTTACTAGGTCCTTAGCAGCCCACGGGGCTGATGTGGTCAGGGCAATGCCAGGTTATGGAGCTCACCTGTGCAACTACGCAGCAGCTCATGGGGCTCTCATGGTCAGGCCACTCCCAGGTTATGGAGCTCACCTGTGCAACTACCCAGCAGCTCATGGGGCTCTCGTGATCAGGCCCCTCCCAGGATACGTAGCTCCCGTGGGCAGGTAGGACAGCAGGGCTGGGAACAGAGGAATCGTACACATAGCACTCATTTCAGACCACTCCAGATCGCCTGTCTCTCAGAGCTGACACGCAGCACCTCAGAGCAGGACTTGAACTAACAAACAGCATCTCCGACAGGTCTGTGACCCTGGGCGTCACTCTGTGCGGCCTCCGTCTGCCTGGTCTTCCAGAGACTTCCACTGCAGATGGGGCACCAGGCCTCTGTCTCCACCCATCACCCCTCCTCTCCCTGACTCCTGGGTTCCTCTCATTAAGAGAGTGTCTTCTTGACATTGTCTCCCACTCATGGGCCACATAAAATGATTAGAAAACAAGCCGGAGCTGCAGCCCCTTGCCTATCCTGACTCTTAGGAGCCCACAGCTGTTCCTTGGACCTGGCCGGTTCAGTGAGGACCATCTTCTGCAATGTGAGCCCCTGAGGTTTGAGGATTGGCTGAGCTGGGCAGCCTGACCCTGCCGGTCAGCCCTGCCCAGGTGTGCCTGTGTTGAGGTCAATATAAACACCACTCCAGGCAGCAAGAGGCACTGCAGGTATGCCTGATGCCATGTTCTCTGCCCCGTCAGCAGTCTCGGGGCTGTGCTGGTGGGAGGGTGTGAGGGGCCACGGCTTTGTGGGTGGTGCGGTGTGAGTGGGGCTCTGCTGGAGATTCTGCAGGAGTTGCCAGGCTGCCACCTGCTAAAGAAGAGGATGTGTCACCCATACCTGCCGCTGGAATTTCTCCCCGGGCAGAGGTGAGGAAGGAAAAATGCAGTGGGGGCCGGGACAGGAGGGGTATCTCAGGCAGGGAAATGGAAAGCTTCCAGAAGAGCGCCCAGGGCCAGGAGCATTCTGGCTGGCCTGCAGCTACAAAGTCGCCCTGCGGGCTGGCACTGGTGTGGCTCCACGGCCCTTCCTCTAGGCTTACAAGTCCTTGTACATATTCAGGTGTTTTACCTGGGAAGGGAGGGAACAGTTCAGCAGCAGCTGGCCTGGGGCTCCCCTCATGTTTAAGCTCAGACGCCTCGGGACGGTCCCCCAGCTTTGCAATGAGGACGTTCCTTACGGGGGGGGGGCCTGCTGGCTGCATGGGAGATGATTCCCCACCTCTGACGAACTTCAGAATTGTTTACCACTGGAGCAAGTGACCTGATAGCGTTTTCCTCTGTATAACTGGTGGGTTCTGTTTTTTTTTTCTTTTTTGGTTCAAGGTAGATTTCATTTCTCTTTCATGTATTTATAGATATAAGCATGGAAATCATTCATTCATATAAATATATCTGTGTGAAGGGAGGAACTTTTTTCTGCTTTATTTTTAAATTTTATTTTTTTAATCTTGAAATTTAATTTTATTTATTTTTTATACAGCAGGTTATTATTAGTTATCTATTTTATACATATACATGTATACAGGTCAATCCCAATCTCCCAACTCACCCCACCACCACCACCCCATGCCTTCCCCCGCTTGGTGTCCATACGTTTGTTCTCTACCTCTGTGTCTCTATTTCTGCCCTACAAACCGGTTCATCTCTACCATTTTTTCTAGGTTCCACATATATGCATTAATATACAATATTTGTTTTTCTGTTTCTGACTTTCTTCACTCGGTATGACAGTCTCTAGATCCATCGACGTCTCAACAAATGACCCAGTTTCATTCCTTTGTATGGCTGAGTAATATTCCAATTTATATATGTACCACATCTTTATCCATTCGTCTGTCTGTGGGCATTTAGGTTGCTTCCATTACCTGGCTATTGTAAATAGTGCTGCAATGAACATTGTGGTGAATGTGTCTTTGATTTATGGGTTCCTCTGGGTATCTGTCCAGAAGTGGGATTGCTGGATCCTATGGTAATTCTATTTTTAAGGAACCTCCATACTGTTCTCCATAGTGACTGTATCAATTTACATTCCCACCAATGGTGGAAGAGGGTTCCTTTTGTCCACACCCTCCCCAGCATTTGTTGTTTGTAGATTTTCTGATGATGCCCATTCTAACAGGTGTCAGGTGATACCTCATTGTAGTTTTGATTTGCATTTCTCTAACAATTAGTGATGTTGAGCAGCTTTTCATGTGCGTCTTGTCCATCTCTGCACCTTCTCTGAAGAAATGTCTATTTAGATCTTCTAGCCATTTTTGTATTGGGTAGAAATAGAAATATAAAATAAAATAATAATACTTTTTAATATTAAGCTGCATGAGCTGTTTACATATATTGGAGATTAAACCTTTGTCCATTGATTCGTATGCAAATATTTTCTCCCATTCTGAGGGTTGCCTTTTTCCATTCCCGTATTTTAGCAAAAAGAAAGAAAGAAAGAAAAAGAAGCAGAACAGAGATGTGTATAAAATATGCCTCTTGAAACAGTCGTTTTGAAATATCGACGTCTTTTAAAATTTTGGGTCGATATAAGAACCCAGGATTTGTTTTGAGGGCAGGTGTCATTTACAGGCCTGCAATTATTTTGAATACCAACTGACCATTAGCGCTTGGTTTACAGCTGCTGTTGTGCGAAATGGCCACAAGGTGGCAGCAGTTCTCCTTTACCAAATCTGGTTACTAGGGCAACAGAGCCTCAATGGAAGTCGTGTTCTAGGTTGTAATTTCGAATGGAATGTGCCAGGAAAAAGCCCCTTAAGTTTGTCTCACGACTTCTTGTTCGTTTTTTTAATTTAATTTTAATTTTTTATAACAGCAAGTTTGATTACAATGTTTAGCTTGTTGTATGTGTGCAAGGTGTGGTTCTTTTGCACATATACATATGTCTGTTCTTCCTGGGACCCTTTTCCCATGTACGTTATGACAGAATGTTGAGTAGTCTTCTCTTGGTATTCCGTAGGTGTTTGGTGATTCTATATTTCACCTGTGTTTGTATATGTCTGTTAACCCCAATATCCTAATGTATCCAATCCTCACACCTTTCCAGTGGTGAACCATAAGTTTGTTTAATGAATCTGTGATTGCCCTTCTCTGTGGAAATATCTTCAGTGGTATCAAGTTTTAGGTAACACCTATAGGTGATATCATACGATATGTGTCTTTCTCTTTCTGACTTACTACAAGTCACGTGATTACCTCTAGACTCCTCTACGGTGCTGCTAATGGCATTGTGTCCTTTTCTTCCTCGGCTAATATTGTGTCTGTACATGTCCCAGTTCTTCTTTGTCCACTCGTCTGTTCATGGAATTTTTGGTTGCTTCCATGTCATGGCTAGTGTAATGCTGTGGCAATGCACATTTACCTGCCTGTGTCTTTCCAATTCTGTCTTCTTAGGGTCTAGGCCCAGGAGTGGGCCTGCTGGATCATATCGTAGCAAAACGTTTACCTTGTAGAGGCACCTCCATTCTGTTCTCATTAGTGTCTCTTACCAGGATACGTCCCACTTAAAGTTGAAGTTATGGTCTTCTCCACAACACCTTCAGCGTTTATTGTTTGTAGTATTTTTGCTGATGTTTATTCTGACGAGTGTGAGCTGATACCACTTTGTGGTTGGATTTGCATGCGTCTCATAATCTCTTGAAATTGAGCCTTCTCGCATGTCCTTTTTTTCTTCAAACTGTGAGTACAGCTTACCTCTTCAAATTGTTTTCTTGAAGTATGTGTGACATTTAGAAATATTTTGGCCATTACCTCCCTCAAGACATTTTGAGGTCAGGTTTCATTGACAGCCCTCCAGTATTGGTGCATATGAAGTGACCCTAAGTACCGGTTTTAAAGCTGCTTTTGCAGGTAACGGCCAGAGGGCGGCAGCATTTCTGCTTTTCCGAATCTGGTAACTAGGGAAACAGACCATCCTGGCAGTGGTGTTCCTCGGTTATATATTAGAGTGGAATGTGCCCCCAAAAGCTGATGTCTCCTTACTTATGTTTGCTTTATGAATTGAATTTATAGTTTTCTTATTGGAGTCATATTCCATTGCGAACATGGACTACTTCTTCTTTGTGCATTCCTCTGTTGATGGACATTTTTGTAGCTTCCAAGTATTGGCTATGTTAAATATTGCTGTAGTGCACGATTGCCAGCCTGTGTCTTTTTTTTTTGGCTGTACGTGGGCCTCTCGTTGCCGTGGACCCTCCCATTGCAGAGCACAGGCTCCGGACATGCAGGCCCAGCAGCCATAGCTCACGGGACCGGCCGCTCTACGGCATGTGGGATCTTCCGGAACCGGGGTATGAACCCGTGTCCCCTGTATTGGCAGGTTGACTCTGAACCACTGCGCCACCAGTGAAGCCCAGCCTGTGTCTTTTTGATTCTCATCCCCTCAGGCGATAGGCCCAGCAGTGGGTATGCTTGATTGAAAGGTAGCTCAGTATTTACCTTTACCATGCACCTCATTTTTGTTTTCATTACTGGCTCTTACAATGTCCCACGTTGAACCAAGGGTAGGCATTTCTCCAAAACCCCTTCAGCATTGCAGAATTTTTGCTAATGGGCATTCTGACTGGTGTGAGCTGATAGGTTTATGTCATTTGGATTTGCATATCTTTAATTATTCCTAATGTTCAGCCTTTTTCCATGCCTTTTTAAATTTCTTGTACAGAAAAACAGAAAAAAACGGAGAGTACAATTAACCTCTTGAAATAGTCTTCTTGGATGGTTGCCCTCTTTTGAATTTTCTGGTCAATTTTCGACCCCAGGATTGTTTTGGAGGGCAGGTGTCATTCACAGGCCTGCAATGAGTGTGAATATTTAGTGACCATTAGCAGTGGGTTTAAAGCTGCTGTTGTGGGAAATGGCCACAAGGTGGCGGTATTTCTCCATTCCCAAATCTGGTTACTAGGGCAGCAGAGCCTTTCTGGGACCAATGGAATACAGAAGAAGGCATCATTGAAGTCTAATACAGAAAACCATGTCCTGGTGGATGGTAGAATGACCAGCAGGGTGTAGGAATTAGGAACTACTGGATGTATATCCTCGGTGACTTCACTGACTGTCCTGACATCCTTTACTAGGTCCTTAGCAGCCCACGGGGCTGATGTGGTCAGGGCAATGCCAGGTTATGGAGCTCACCTGTGCAACTACGCAGCAGCTCATGGGGCTCTTATGGTCAGGCCACTCCCAGGTTATGGAGCTCACCTGTGCAACTACCCAGCAGCTCATGGGGCTCTCGTGATCAGGCCCCTCCCAGGATACGTAGCTCCCGTGGGCAGGTAGGACAGCAGGGCTGGGAACAGAGGAATCGTACACATAGCACTCATTTCAGACCACTCCAGATCGCCTGTCTCTCAGAGCTGACACGCAGCACCTCAGAGCAGGACTTGAACTAACAAACAGCATCTCCGACAGGTCTGTGACCCTGGGCGTCACTCTGTGCGGCCTCCGTCTGCCTGGTCTTCCAGAGACTTCCACTGCAGATGGGGCACCAGGCCTCTGTCTCCACCCATCACCCCTCCTCTCCCTGACTCCTGGGTTCCTCTCATTAAGAGAGTGTCTTCTTGACATTGTCTCCCACTCATGGGCCACATAAAATGATTAGAAAACAAGCCGGAGCTGCAGCCCCTTGCCTATCCTGACTCTTAGGAGCCCACAGCTGTTCCTTGGACCTGGCCGGTTCAGTGAGGACCATCTTCTGCAATGTGAGCCCCTGAGGTTTGAGGATTGGCTGAGCTGGGCAGCCTGACCCTGCCGGTCAGCCCTGCCCAGGTGTGCCTGTGTTGAGGTCAATATAAACACCACTCCAGGCAGCAAGAGGCACTGCAGGTATGCCTGATGCCATGTTCTCTGCCCCGTCAGCAGTCTCGGGGCTGTGCTGGTGGGAGGGTGTGAGGGGCCACGGCTTTGTGGGTGGTGCGGTGTGAGTGGGGCTCTGCTGGAGATTCTGCAGGAGTTGCCAGGCTGCCACCTGCTAAAGAAGAGGATGTGTCACCCATACCTGCCGCTGGAATTTCTCCCCGGGCAGAGGTGAGGAAGGAAAAATGCAGTGGGGGCCGGGACAGGAGGGGTATCTCAGGCAGGGAAATGGAAAGCTTCCAGAAGAGCGCCCAGGGCCAGGAGCATTCTGGCTGGCCTGCAGCTACAAAGTCGCCCTGCGGGCTGGCACTGGTGTGGCTCCACGGCCCTTCCTCTAGGCTTACAAGTCCTTGTACATATTCAGGTGTTTTACCTGGGAAGGGAGGGAACAGTTCAGCAGCAGCTGGCCTGGGGCTCCCCTCATGTTTAAGCTCAGACGCCTCGGGACGGTCCCCCAGCTTTGCAATGAGGACGTTCCTTACGGGGGGGGGGGCCTGCTGGCTGCATGGGAGATGATTTCCCACCTCTGACGAACTTCAGAATTGTTTACCACTGGAGCAAGTGACCTGATAGCGTTTTCCTCTGTATAACTGGTGGGTTCTGTTTTTTTTTTCTTTTTTGGTTCAAGGTAGATTTCATTTCTCTTTCATGTATTTATAGATATAAGCATGGAAATCATTCATTCATATAAATATATCTGTGTGAAGGGAGGAACTTTTTTCTGCTTTATTTTTAAATTTTATTTTTTTAATCTTGAAATTTAATTTTATTTATTTTTTATACAGCAGGTTATTATTAGTTATCTATTTTATACATATACATGTATACAGGTCAATCCCAATCTCCCAACTCACCCCACCACCACCACCCCATGCCTTCCCCCGCTTGGTGTCCATACGTTTGTTCTCTACCTCTGTGTCTCTATTTCTGCCCTACAAACCGGTTCATCTCTACCATTTTTTCTAGGTTCCACATATATGCATTAATATACAATATTTGTTTTTCTGTTTCTGACTTTCTTCACTCGGTATGACAGTCTCTAGATCCATCGACGTCTCAACAAATGACCCAGTTTCATTCCTTTGTATGGCTGAGTAATATTCCAATTTATATATGTACCACATCTTTATCCATTCGTCTGTCTGTGGGCATTTAGGTTGCTTCCATTACCTGGCTATTGTAAATAGTGCTGCAATGAACATTGTGGTGAATGTGTCTTTGATTTATGGGTTCCTCTGGGTATCTGTCCAGAAGTGGGATTGCTGGATCCTATGGTAATTCTATTTTTAAGGAACCTCCATACTGTTCTCCATAGTGACTGTATCAATTTACATTCCCACCAATGGTGGAAGAGGGTTCCTTTTGTCCACACCCTCCCCAGCATTTGTTGTTTGTAGATTTTCTGATGATGCCCATTCTAACAGGTGTCAGGTGATACCTCATTGTAGTTTTGATTTGCATTTCTCTAACAATTAGTGATGTTGAGCAGCTTTTCATGTGCGTCTTGTCCATCTCTGCACCTTCTCTGAAGAAATGTCTATTTAGATCTTCTAGCCATTTTTGTATTGGGTAGAAATAGAAATATAAAATAAAATAATAATACTTTTTAATATTAAGCTGCATGAGCTGTTTACATATATTGGAGATTAAACCTTTGTCCATTGATTCGTATGCAAATATTTTCTCCCATTCTGAGGGTTGCCTTTTTCCATTCCCGTATTTTAGCAAAAAGAAAGAAAGAAAGAAAAAGAAGCAGAACAGAGATGTGTATAAAATATGCCTCTTGAAACAGTCGTTTTGAAATATCGACGTCTTTTAAAATTTTGGGTCGATATAAGAACCCAGGATTTGTTTTGAGGGCAGGTGTCATTTACAGGCCTGCAATTATTTTGAATACCAACTGACCATTAGCGCTTGGTTTACAGCTGCTGTTGTGCGAAATGGCCACAAGGTGGCAGCAGTTCTCCTTTACCAAATCTGGTTACTAGGGCAACAGAGCCTCAATGGAAGTCGTGTTCTAGGTTGTAATTTCGAATGGAATGTGCCAGGAAAAAGCCCCTTAAGTTTGTCTCACGACTTCTTGTTCGTTTTTTTAATTTAATTTTAATTTTTTATAACAGCAAGTTTGATTACAATGTTTAGCTTGTTGTATGTGTGCAAGGTGTGGTTCTTTTGCACATATACATATGTCTGTTCTTCCTGGGACCCTTTTCCCATGTACGTTATGACAGAATGTTGAGTAGTCTTCTCTTGGTATTCCGTAGGTGTTTGGTGATTCTATATTTCACCTGTGTTTGTATATGTCTGTTAACCCCAATATCCTAATGTATCCAATCCTCACACCTTTCCAGTGGTGAACCATAAGTTTGTTTAATGAATCTGTGATTGCCCTTCTCTGTGGAAATATCTTCACTGGTATCAAGTTTTAGGTAACACCTATAAGTGATATCATACGATATGTGTCTTTCTCTTTCTGACTTACTACAAGTCACGTGATTACCTCTAGACTCCTCTACGGTGCTGCAAATGGCATTGTGTCCTTTTCTTCCTCGGCTAATATTGTGTCTGTACATGTACCAGTTCCTCTCTGTCCACTCATCTGTTCATGGAGTTTTTGGTTGTTTCCATGTCATGGCTAGTGTAATGCTGTGGCAATGCACATTTGCCTGCCTGTGTCTTTCCAATTCTGTCTTCTTAGGGTCTAGGCCCAGGAGTGGGCCTGCTGGATCATATGGTAGCAAAACGTTTACCTTGTAGAGGCACCTCCATTCTGTTCTCATTAGTGTCTCTTACCAGGATACGTCCCACTTAAAGTTGAAGTTATGGTCTTCTCCACAACACCTTCAGCGTTTATTGTTTGTAGTATTTTTGCTGATGTTTATTCTGACGAGTGTGAGCTGATACCACTTTGTGGTTGGATTTGCATGCGTCTCATAATCTCTTGAAATTGAGCCTTCTCGCATGTCCTTTTTTTCTTCAAACTGTGAGTACAGCTTACCTCTTCAAATTGTTTTCTTGAAGTATGTGTGACATTTAGAAATATTTTGGCCATTACCTCCCTCAAGACATTTTGAGGTCAGGTTTCATTGACAGCCCTCCAGTATTGGTGCATATGAAGTGACCCTAAGTACAGGTTTTAAAGCTGCTTTTGCAGGTAACGGCCAGAGGGCGGCAGCATTTCTGCTTTTCCGAATCTGGTAACTAGGGAAACAGACCATCCTGGCAGTGGTGTTCCTCGGTTATATATTAGAGTGGAATGTGCCCCCAAAAGCTGATGTCTCCTTACTTATGTTTGCTTTATGAATTGAATTTATAGTTTTCTTATTGGAGTCATATTCCATTGCGAACATGGACTACTTCTTCTTTGTGCATTCCTCTGTTGATGGACATTTTTGTAGCTTCCAAGTATTGGCTATGTTAAATATTGCTGTAGTGCACGATTGCCAGCCTGTGTCTTTTTTTTGGCTGTACGTGGGCCTCTCGTTGCCGTGGACCCTGCCATTGCAGAGCACAGGCTCCGGACATGCAGGCCCAGCAGCCATAGCTCACGGGACCGGCCACTCTACGGCATGTGGGATCTTCTGGAACCGGGGTATGAACCCGTGTCCCCTGTATTGGCAGGTTGACTCTGAACCACTGCGCCACCAGTGAAGCCCAGCCTGTGTCTTTTTGATTCTCATCCCCTCAGGCGATAGGCCCAGCAGTGGGCATGCTTGATTGAAATGTAGCTCAGTATTTACCTTTACAAGGCACCTCATTTTTGTTTTCATTACTGGCTCTTACAGTGTCCCACGTTGAACCAAGGGTAGGCATTTCTCCAAAACCCCTTCAGCATTTATTGTTTGCAGAATTTTTGCTGATGGGCATTCTGACTGGTGTGAGCTGATAGGTTTATGTCATTTGGATTTGCATATCTTTAATTATTCCTAATGTTCAGCCTTTTTCCATGCCTTTTTAAATTTCTTGTACAGAAAAACAGAAAAAAACGGAGAGTACAATTAACCTCTTGAAATAGTCTTCTTGGATGGTTGCCCTCTTTTGAATTTTCTGGTCAATTTTCGACCCCAGGATTGTTTTGGAGGGCAGGTGTCATTCACAGGCCTGCAATGAGTGTGAATATTTAGTGACCATTAGCAGTGGGTTTAAAGCTGCTGTTGTGGGAAATGGCCACAAGGTGGCGGTATTTCTCCATTCCCAAATCTGGTTACTAGGGCAGCAGAGCCTTTCTGGGACCAATGGAATACAGAAGAAGGCATCATTGAAGTCTAATACAGAAAACCATGTCCTGGTGGATGGTAGAATGACCAGCAGGGTGTAGGAATTAGGAACTACTGGATGTATATCCTCGGTGACTTCACTGACTGTCCTGACATCCTTTACTAGGTCCTTAGCAGCCCACGGGGCTGATGTGGTCAGGGCAATGCCAGGTTATGGAGCTCACCTGTGCAACTACGCAGCAGCTCATGGGGCTCTTATGGTCAGGCCACTCCCAGGTTATGGAGCTCACCTGTGCAACTACCCAGCAGCTCATGGGGCTCTCGTGATCAGGCCCCTCCCAGGATACGTAGCTCCCGTGGGCAGGTAGGACAGCAGGGCTGGGAACAGAGGAATCGTACACATAGCACTCATTTCAGACCACTCCAGATCGCCTGTCTCTCAGAGCTGACACGCAGCACCTCAGAGCAGGACTTGAACTAACAAACAGCATCTCCGACAGGTCTGTGACCCTGGGCGTCACTCTGTGCGGCCTCCGTCTGCCTGGTCTTCCAGAGACTTCCACTGCAGATGGGGCACCAGGCCTCTGTCTCCACCCATCACCCCTCCTCTCCCTGACTCCTGGGTTCCTCTCATTAAGAGAGTGTCTTCTTGACATTGTCTCCCACTCATGGGCCACATAAAATGATTAGAAAACAAGCCGGAGCTGCAGCCCCTTGCCTATCCTGACTCTTAGGAGCCCACAGCTGTTCCTTGGACCTGGCCGGTTCAGTGAGGACCATCTTCTGCAATGTGAGCCCCTGAGGTTTGAGGATTGGCTGAGCTGGGCAGCCTGACCCTGCCGGTCAGCCCTGCCCAGGTGTGCCTGTGTTGAGGTCAATATAAACACCACTCCAGGCAGCAAGAGGCACTGCAGGTATGCCTGATGCCATGTTCTCTGCCCCGTCAGCAGTCTCGGGGCTGTGCTGGTGGGAGGGTGTGAGGGGCCACGGCTTTGTGGGTGGTGCGGTGTGAGTGGGGCTCTGCTGGAGATTCTGCAGGAGTTGCCAGGCTGCCACCTGCTAAAGAAGAGGATGTGTCACCCATACCTTCCGCTGGAATTTCTCCCCGGGCAGAGGTGAGGAAGGAAAAATGCAGTGGGGGCCGGGACAGGAGGGGTATCTCAGGCAGGGAAATGGAAAGCTTCCAGAAGAGCGCCCAGGGCCAGGAGCATTCTGGCTGGCCTGCAGCTACAAAGTCGCCCTGCGGGCTGGCACTGGTGTGGCTCCACGGCCCTTCCTCTAGGCTTACAAGTCCTTGTACATATTCAGGTGTTTTACCTGGGAAGGGAGGGAACAGTTCAGCAGCAGCTGGCCTGGGGCTCCCCTCATGTTTAAGCTCAGACGCCTCGGGACGGTCCCCCAGCTTTGCAATGAGGACGTTCCTTACGGGGGGGGCCTGCTGGCTGCATGGGAGATGATTCCCCACCTCTGACGAACTTCAGAATTGTTTACCACTGGAGCAAGTGACCTGATAGCGTTTTCCTCTGTATAACTGGTGGGTTCTGTTTTTTTTTTCTTTTTTGGTTCAAGGTAGATTTCATTTCTCTTTCATGTATTTATAGATATAAGCATGGAAATCATTCATTCATATAAATATATCTGTGTGAAGGGAGGAACTTTTTTCTGCTTTATTTTTAAATTTTATTTTTTTAATCTTGAAATTTAATTTTATTTATTTTTTATACAGCAGGTTATTATTAGTTATCTATTTTATACATATACATGTATACAGGTCAATCCCAATCTCCCAACTCACCCCACCACCACCACCCCATGCCTTCCCCCGCTTGGTGTCCATACGTTTGTTCTCTACCTCTGTGTCTCTATTTCTGCCCTACAAACCGGTTCATCTCTACCATTTTTTCTAGGTTCCACATATATGCATTAATATACAATATTTGTTTTTCTGTTTCTGACTTTCTTCACTCGGTATGACAGTCTCTAGATCCATCGACGTCTCAACAAATGACCCAGTTTCATTCCTTTGTATGGCTGAGTAATATTCCAATTTATATATGTACCACATCTTTATCCATTCGTCTGTCTGTGGGCATTTAGGTTGCTTCCATTACCTGGCTATTGTAAATAGTGCTGCAATGAACATTGTGGTGAATGTGTCTTTGATTTATGGGTTCCTCTGGGTATCTGTCCAGAAGTGGGATTGCTGGATCCTATGGTAATTCTATTTTTAAGGAACCTCCATACTGTTCTCCATAGTGACTGTATCAATTTACATTCCCACCAATGGTGGAAGAGGGTTCCTTTTGTCCACACCCTCCCCAGCATTTGTTGTTTGTAGATTTTCTGATGATGCCCATTCTAACAGGTGTCAGGTGATACCTCATTGTAGTTTTGATTTGCATTTCTCTAACAATTAGTGATGTTGAGCAGCTTTTCATGTGCGTCTTGTCCATCTCTGCACCTTCTCTGAAGAAATGTCTATTTAGATCTTCTAGCCATTTTTGTATTGGGTAGAAATAGAAATATAAAATAAAATAATAATACTTTTTAATATTAAGCTGCATGAGCTGTTTACATATATTGGAGATTAAACCTTTGTCCATTGATTCGTATGCAAATATTTTCTCCCATTCTGAGGGTTGCCTTTTTCCATTCCCGTATTTTAGCAAAAAGAAAGAAAGAAAGAAAAAGAAGCAGAACAGAGATGTGTATAAAATATGCCTCTTGAAACAGTCGTTTTGAAATATCGACGTCTTTTAAAATTTTGGGTCGATATAAGAACCCAGGATTTGTTTTGAGGGCAGGTGTCATTTACAGGCCTGCAATTATTTTGAATACCAACTGACCATTAGCGCTTGGTTTACAGCTGCTGTTGTGCGAAATGGCCACAAGGTGGCAGCAGTTCTCCTTTACCAAATCTGGTTACTAGGGCAACAGAGCCTCAATGGAAGTCGTGTTCTAGGTTGTAATTTCGAATGGAATGTGCCAGGAAAAAGCCCCTTAAGTTTGTCTCACGACTTCTTGTTCGTTTTTTTAATTTAATTTTAATTTTTTATAACAGCAAGTTTGATTACAATGTTTAGCTTGTTGTATGTGTGCAAGGTGTGGTTCTTTTGCACATATACATATGTCTGTTCTTCCTGGGACCCTTTTCCCATGTACGTTATGACGGAATGTTGAGTAGTCTTCTCTTGGTATTCCGTAGGTGTTTGGTGATTCTATATTTCACCTGTGTTTGTATATGTCTGTTAACCCCAATATCCTAATGTATCCAATCCTCACACCTTTCCAGTGGTGAACCATAAGTTTGTTTAATGAATCTGTGATTGCCCTTCTCTGTGGAAATATCTTCACTGGTATCAAGTTTTAGGTAACACCTATAAGTGATATCATACGATATGTGTCTTTCTCTTTCTGACTTACTACAAGTCACGTGATTACCTCTAGACTCCTCTACGGTGCTGCTAATGGCATTGTGTCCTTTTCTTCCTCGGCTAATATTGTGTCTGTACATGTCCCAGTTCTTCTTTGTCCACTCGTCTGTTCATGGAATTTTTGGTTGCTTCCATGTCATGGCTAGTGTAATGCTGTGGCAATGCACATTTACCTGCCTGTGTCTTTCCAATTCTGTCTTCTTAGGGTATAGGCCCAGGAGTGGGCCTGCTGGATCATATGGTAGCAAAACGTTTACCTTGTAGAGGCACCTCCATTCTGTTCTCATTAGTGTCTCTTACCAGGATACGTCCCACTTAAAGTTGAAGTTATGGTCTTCTCCACAACACCTTCAGCGTTTATTGTTTGTAGTATTTTTGCTGATGTTTATTCTGACGAGTGTGAGCTGATACCACTTTGTGGTTGGATTTGCATGCGTCTCATAATCTCTTGAAATTGAGCCTTCTCGCATGTCCTTTTTTTCTTCAAACTGTGAGTACAGCTTACCTCTTCAAATTGTTTTCTTGAAGTGTGTGTGACATTTAGAAATATTTTGGCCATTACCTCCCTCAAGACATTTTGAGGTCAGGTTTCATTGACAGCCCTCCAGTATTGGTGCATATGAAGTGACCCTAAGTACAGGTTTTAAAGCTGCTGTTGCAGGTAACGGCCAGAGGGCGGCAGCATTTCTGCTTTTCCCAATCTGGTAACTAGGGAAACAGACCATCCTGGCAGTGGTGTTCCTCGGTTATATATTAGAGTGGAATGTGCCCCCAAAAGCTGATGTCTCCTTACTTATGTTTGCTTTATGAATTGAATTTATAGTTTTCTTATTGGAGTCATATTCCATTGCGAACATGGACTACTTCTTCTTTGTGCATTCCTCTGTTGATGGACAATTTTGTAGCTTCCAAGTATTGGCTATGTTAAATATTGCTGTAGTGCACGATTGCCAGCCTGTGTCTTTTTTTTTTGGCTGTACGTGGGCCTCTCGTTGCCGTGGACCCTCCCATTGCAGAGCACAGGCTCCGGACATGCAGGCCCAGCAGCCATAGCTCACGGGACCGGCCGCTCTACGGCATGTGGGATCTTCCGGAACCGGGGTATGAAAACGTGTCCCCTGTATTGGCAGGTTGACTCTGAACCACTGCGCCACCAGTGAAGCCCAGCCTGTGTCTTTTTGATTCTCATCCCCTCAGGCGATTGGCCCAGCAGTGGGTATGCTTGATTGAAAGGTAGCTCAGTATTTACCTTTACAAGGCACCTCATTTTTGTTTTCATTAATGGCTCTTACAATGTCCCATGTTGAACCAAGGGTAGGCATTTCTCCAAAACCCCTTCAGCATTTATTGTTTGCAGAATTTTTGCTAATGGGCATTCTGACTGGTGTGAGCTGATAGGTTTATGTCATTTGGATTTGCATATCTTTAATTATTCCTAATGTTCAGGCTTTTTCCATGCCTTTTAAGGCATGCCTAACACCGGCAGGGTCAGGCTGCCCAGGTCAGCCAATCCTCAAACGTCAGGGGCTCACATTGCAGAAAATGGACCTCGCTGAACTGGCCAGGTCCAAGGAACAGGTGTGGGCTCCTAAGAGTCAGGATAGACAAGGGGCTGCAGCTCCGGCTTGTTTTCTAATCATTTTATCTGGCCCATGAGTGGGAGACAACTTCAAGAAGACACTCTCTTAATGAGAGGAACCCAGGAGTCAGGGAGAGGAGGGGTGATGGGTGGAGTCAGAGGCCTGGTCCCCGTCTGCAGTGGAAGTCTCTGGAAGACCAGGCAGAGGGAGGCCGCACAGAGTGACGCCCAGGGTCACAGACCTGTCGGAGATGCTGTTTGTTAGTTCAAGTCCTGCTCTGAGGGGCTCTGTGTCAGCTCTGAGAGACAGGCCATCTGGGATGCTGTGAAATGAGGGCTATGTGCACGATTCCTGTGTTCCCAGCCCTGCTGTCCTACCTGCCCACGGGAGCTACGTATCCTGGGAGGGACCTGATCACGAGAGCCCCATGCGCTGCTGGGTAGTTGCGCAGGTGAGCTCCATAACCTGGGAGGGGCCTGAGCATGAGAGCCCCGTGGGCTGCTGGGGACCTGCCCAGGTGAGCCCCATATCCTGGGAGGGGCCTGACCACGAGAGCCCCATGGGCTGCTGGGTAGTTGCGCAGGTGAGCTCCATAACCTGGCATTGCCCTGACCACGTCAGCCCCGTGGGCTGCTGGGGACCTGGTAAAGGATGTCAGCACAGTCAGTGAAGTCACTGAGGATATACATCCAGTAGTTCCTAATTCCTACACCCTGCTGGTCATTCTACCATCCACCATGACATGGTTTTCTGTATTAGACTTCAATGATGCCTTCTTCTGTATTCCGTTGGTCCCAGAAAGGCTCTGCTGCCCTAGTAACCAGATTTGGGAATGGAGAACTAACGCCACCTTGTGGCTATTTCCCACAACAGCAGCTTTAAACCCAGTGCTAATGGTCACTAAATATTCACACTCATTGCAGGCCTGTGAATGACACCTGCCCTCAAAAACAATCCTGGGGTCGAAAATTGACCAAAAAATTCAAAAGAGGGCAACTATCCAAGAAGACTATTTCAAGAGGTTAATTGTACTCTCCGTTTTTTTTTTCTGTTTTTCTGTACAAGAAATTTAAAAAGGCATGGAAAAAGGCTGAATGTTAGGAATAATTAAAGATATGCAAATCCAAATTACAAAAACCTATCAGCTCACACCAGTCAGAATGGCCATCAGCAAAAATCCTGCAAACAATAAATGCTGAAGGGGTTTGGGAGAAATGCCTACCCTTGGTTCAACGTGGGACATTGTAAGAGCCAGTAATGAAAACAAAAATGAGGTGCCTTGGAAAGGTAAATACTGAGCTACCATTCAATCAAGCATACCCACTGCTGGGCCTATCGCCTGAGGGGATGAGAATCAAAAAGACACAGGCTGGGCTTCACTGCTGGCGCAGTGGTTCAGAGTCCGCCTGCCAATGCAGGGGACACGGGTTCATGCCCCGGTTCCGGAAGATCCCACATGCCGTGGAGCGGCGGGTCCCGTGAGCTATGGCTGCTGGGCCTGCATGTCCGGAGCCTGTGCTCTGCAATGGGAGGGTCCACGGCAACGAGAGGCCCACGTAGAGCCAAAAAAAAAGACACGGGCTGGCAATCCTGTACTACAGAACATTTAACATAGCCAATACTTGGAAGCTACGAAAATGTCCATCAACAGAAGAATGCACAAAGAAGAAGTGGTCCATGTACACAATGGAATATGACTCCAATAAGAAAAATATAAATTCAATTCATAAAGCAAACATAAGTAAGGAGACATCAGCTTTTGGGGGCACATTCCACTCTAGTATATAACCGAGGAACACCACTGCCAGGATGGTCTGTTTCCCTAGTTACCAGATTGGGAAAAGCAGAAATGCTGCCGCCCTCTGGCCATTACCTGCAAAAGCAGCTTTAAAACCTGTACTTAGGGTCACTTCATATGCACCAATACTGGAGGGCTGTCAATGAAACCTGACCTCAAAATGTCTTGAGGGAGGTAATGGCCAAAATATTTCTAAATGTCACACACACTTCACGAAAACAATTTGAAGAGGTAAGCTGTACTCACAGTTTGAAGAAAAAAAGGACATGCGAGAAGGCTCAATTTCAAGGGATTATGAGACGCATGCAAATCCAACCACAAAGTGGTATCAGCTCACACTCGTCAGAATAAACGTCAGCAAAAATACTACAAACAATAAACGCTGAAGGTGTTGTGGAGAAGACCATAACTTCAACTTTAAGTGGGACGTATCCTGGTAAGAGACACTAATGAGAACAGAATGGAGGTGCCTCCACAAGGTAAACATTTTGCTACCATATGATCCAGCAGGCCCACTCCTGGGCCTATACCCTAAGAAGACAGAATTGGAAAGACACAGGCAGGCAAATGTGCATTGCCGCAGCATTACAATAGCCATGACATGGAAGCAACCAAAAAGTCCATCAACAGATGAGTGGACAAAGACGAACTGGTACATGTACAGACAGAATAGTAGCCAAGGAAAAAAAGGACACAATGCCATTTGCAGCACCGTAGATGAGTCTAGAGGTAATCACGTGACTTGTAGTAAGTCAGAAAGAGAAAGACACATATCGTATGATATCACTTATAGGTGTTACCTAAAACTTGATACCAGTGAAGATATTTCCACAGAGAAGGGCAATCACAGATTCATTAAACAAACTTATGTTTCGCCAATGGAAAGGTGTGAGGATTGGATACATTAGGATATTGGGGTTAACAGACATATACAAACACAGGTGAAATATAGAATCACCAAACACCTACGGAATACCAAGAGAAGACTACTCAGCATTCTGTCATAACGTACATGGGAAAAGGATCCCAGGAAGAACAGACACATGTATATGTGTAAAAGAACCACATCTTGCACACCTAAAACAACCCAAACATTGTAATCAAACTGGCTGTGATTAAAAATAAAAATTAAATTAAAGAAATGAACAAGAAGCCGTGAGACAAACATAAGGGGCATTTTCCTGGCACATTCCATTCTAAATTACAACCTAGAACACGACTTCCACTGAGGCTCGGTTGCCCCAGTAACCAGATTTGGTAAAGGAGAAATGCTGCCACCTTGTGGCCATTTCACACAACAGCAGCTGTAATCCCAGCGCTAATAGTCAGTAGATATTCAAAGTAATTGGCAGGCCTGTAAATGACACCGGCCCTGAAAACAAATCCTGGGGTCGTATATCGACCAAAAAATTCAAAAGACGTCCATATTTCAAAACGACAGTTTCCAGAGGCATGTTTTACGCACATTTCTGTTCTGCTTCTTTTTCTTTATTTTTTTTCTAAAATACGGGAATGGAAAAAGGCAACCCTCAGAATGGGAGAAAATATTTGCAAAGGAATCAGTGGACAAAGGTTTAATCTCCAATATATATAAACAGCTCATGCAGCTTAATATATATAAAACAAACAACCCAATACAAAAATGGGTAGAAGATCTAAATAGACATTTCTTCAAAGAAGATGCAGAGATGGACAAGACGCACATGAAAAGCTGCTCAACATCACTAATTATTAGAGAAATGCAAATCAAAACTACAGTGAGATATCACCTCACCTGTTAGAATGGGCATCATCAGAAAATCTACAAACAACAAATGCTGGGGAGGGTGTGGACAAAAGGAACCCTCTTCCACCATTGGTGGGAATGTAAATTGATACAGTCACTATGGAGAGCAGTATGGAGGTTCCTTTGAAAACTCAAAATAGAATTAGCATATGATCCAGCAATCCCACTTCCGGGCATATACCCAGAGAAAACCATAAATCCAAAAGACACATTCACCGCAATGTTCATTGCAGCACTATTTACAATAACCACGTAATGGAAGCAACCTAAATGCCCACAGACAGACGAATGGATAAAGATGTGGTACATATATAAAATGGAATACTACTCAGCCATACAAAGGAATGAAACTGGGTCATTTGTTGAGACGTCGATGGATCTAGAGACTGTCATACAGAGTGAAGTAAGTCAGAAAGAGAAAAACAAATACTGTATATTAATGCATATATGTGGAACCTAGAAAAATGGTAGAGATGAACCGGTTTGCAGGGCAGAAATAGAGACACAGAGGTAGAGAACAAACGTATGGATACCAAGGGCGGGAAGCCATGGGTTGGTGGTGGTGGGATGAGTTGGGAGATTGGGATTGACCTGTATACATGTATATGTATAAAATAGATAACAAATAATAACCTGCTGTATAAAAAAATAAATAAAATTTAATTTCAAGATTAAAAAAATAAAATTTAAAAATAAAGCAGAAAAAAGTTCCTCCCTTCATACAGATATATTTATATGAATGAATTATTTCCATGATTATATCTGTAAATACAT
This sequence comes from Mesoplodon densirostris, assembly GCF_025265405.1. Classification (NCBI taxonomy): domain Eukaryota; kingdom Metazoa; phylum Chordata; class Mammalia; order Artiodactyla; family Ziphiidae; genus Mesoplodon; species Mesoplodon densirostris. The sequence goes on from NC_082668.1 coordinate 55,107,950, forward strand.
GAAAGAGAAATGAAATCTACCTTGAACCAAAAAAGAAAAAAAAAAAACAGAACCCACCAGTTATACAGAGGAAAACGCTATCAGGGCACTTGCTCCAGTGGTAAACAATTCTGAAGTTCGTCAGAGGTGGGGAATCATCTCCCATGCAGCCAGCAGGCCCCCCACAAGGAACGTCCTCATTGCAAAGCTGGGGGACCATGCCGAGGGGTCTGTGAGTAAACGTGAGATGAGCCCCAGGCCAGCTGCTGCTGAACTGTTCCCACCCTTCCCAGGTAAAACACTTGAATATGTACAAGGACTCGAAAGCCTAGAGGAAGGGCCGTGGAGCCACACCAGCGACAGCACGCAGGCCGACTTGGTGCCTGCAGGCCAGCCAGGATGCTCCTGGCCCCGGGCGCTCTTCTGGAAGCTTTCCATTTCCCTGCCTGAGATACCCCTCCTGTCCCGGCCCCCACTGCTTTTTTCCTTCCTCACCTCTGCCCGGGGAGAAATTCCAGCCGAAGGTATGGGTGACACATCCTCTTCTTTAGCAGGTGGCAGCCTGGCAACTCCTCCAGAATCTCCAGCAGAGCCCCACTCACACCGGACCACCCACAAAGCCGTGGCCCCTCACACCCTCCCACCAGCACAGCCCCGAGACTGCTGACGGGACAGAGAATATGGCGTCAGGCATACCTGCAGTGCCTCTTGCTGCCTGGAGTGGTGTTTATATTGACCTCAACACAGGCACACCTGGGCAGGGCTGGCCGGCAGGGTCAGGCTGCCCAGCTCAGCCAATCCTCAAACCTCAGGGGCTCACATTGCAGAAAATGGACCTCGCTGAACTGGCCAGGTCCAAGGAACAGGTGTGGGCTCCTAAGAGTCAGGATAGACAAGGGGCTGCAGCTCCGGCTTGATTTCTAATCATTTTATCTGGCCCATGAGTGGGAGACAACTTCAAGAAGACACTCTCTTAATGAGAGGAACCCAGGAGTCAGGGAGAGGAGGGGTGATGGGTGGAGACAGAGGCCTGGTCCCCGTCTGCAGTGGAAGTCTCTGGAAGACCAGGCAGAGGGAGGCCGCACAGAGTGACGCCCAGGGTCACAGACCTGTCGGAGATGCTGTTTGTTAGTTCAAGTCCTGCTCTGAGGGGCTCTGTGTCAGCTCTGAGAGACAGGCCATCTGGGATGCTGTGAAATGAGGGCTATGTGCACGATTCCTGTGTTCCCAGCCCTGCTGTCCTACCTGCCCACGGGAGCTACGTATCCTGGGAGGGACATGATCACGAGAGCCCCATGCGCTGCTGGGTAGTTGCGCAGGTGAGCTCCATAACCTGGGAGGGGCCTGACCATGAGAGCCCCGTGGGCTGCTGGGGACCTGCCCAGGTGAGCTCCATATCCTGGGAGGGGCCTGACCACGAGAGCCCCATGGGCTGCTGGGTAGTTGCGCAGGTGAGCTCCATAACCTGGCATTGCCCTGACCACGTCAGCCCCGTGGGCTGCTGGGGACCTGGTAAAGGATGTCAGGACAGTCAGTGAAGTCACTGAGGATATACATCCAGTAGTTCCTAATTCCTACACCCTGCTGGTCATTCTACCATCCACCATGACATGGTTTTCTGTATTAGACTTCAATGATGCCTTCTTCTGTATTCCGTTGGTCCCAGAAAGGCTCTGCTGCCCTAGTAACCAGATTTGGGAATGGAGAACTCACGCCACCTTGTGGCCATTTCCCACAACAGCAGCTTTAAACCCAGTGCTAATGGTCACTAAATATTCACACTCATTGCAGGCCTGTGAATGACACCTGCCCTCAAAAACAATCCTGGGGTCGAAAATTGACCAAAAAATTCAAAAGAGGGCAACTATCCAAGAAGACTATTTCAAGAGGTTAATTGTACTCTCCGTTTTTTTTTCTGTTTTTCTGTACAAGAAATTTAAAAAGGCATGGAAAAAGGCTGAACGTTAGGAATAATTAAAGATATGCAAATCCAAATTACAAAAACCTATCAGCTCACACCAGTCAGAATGGCCATCAGCAAAAATCCTGCAAACAATAAATGCTGAAGGGGTTTGGGAGAAATGCCTACACTTGGTTCAATGTGGGACATTGTAAGAGCCAGTAATGAAAACAAAAATGAGGTGCCTTGGAAAGGTAAATACTGAGCTACCATTCAATCAAGCATACCCACTGCTGGGCCTATCGCCTGAGGGGATGAGAATCAAAAAAACACAGGCTGGGCTTCACTGGTGGCGCAGTGGTTCAGAGTCCGCCTGCCAATGCAGGGGACACGGGTTCATGCCCCGGTTCCGGAAGATCCCACATGCCGTGGAGCGGCGGGTCCCGTGAGCTATGGCTGCTGGGCCTGCGTGTCCGGAGCCTGTGCTCTGCAATGGGAGGGTCCACGGCAACGAGAGGCCCACGTAGAGCCAAAAAAAAAAAGACACGTGCTGGCAATCCTGTACTACAGAACATTTAACATAGCCAATACTTGGAAGCTACGAAAATGTCCATCAACAGAGGAATGCACAAAGAAGAAGTGGTCCATGTACACAATGGAATATGACTCCAATAAGAAAAATATAAATTCAATTCATAAAGCAAACATAAGTAAGGAGACATCAGCTTTTGGGGGCACATTCCACTCTAGTATATAACAGAGGAACACCACTGCCAGGATGGTCTGTTTCCCTAGTTACCAGATTGGGAAAAGCAGAAATGCTGCCGCCCTCTGGCCGTTACCTGCAACAGCAGCTTTAAAACCTGTACTTAGGGTCACTTCATATGCACCAATACTGGAGGGCTGTCAATGAAACCTGACCTCAAAATATCTTGAGGGAGGTAATGGCCAAAATATTTCTAAATGTCACACACACTTCACGAAAACAATTTGAAGAGGTAAGCTGTACTCACAGTTTGAAGAAAAAAAGGACATGCGAGAAGGCTCAATTTCAAGGGATTATGAGATGCATGCAAATCCAACCACAAAGTGGTATCAGCTCACACTCGTCAGAATAAACGTCAGCAAAAATACTACAAACAATAAACGCTGAAGGTGTTGTGGAGAAGACCATAACTTCAACTTTAAGTGGGACGTATCCTGGTAAGAGACACTAATGAGAACAGAATGGAGGTGCCTCCACAAGGTAAACATTTTGCTACCATATGATCCAGCAGGCCCACTCCTGGGCCTATACCCTAAGAAGACAGAATTGGAAAGACACAGGCAGGCAAATGTGCATTGCCGCAGCATTACAATAGCCATGACATGGAAGCAACCAAAAAGTCCATCAACAGATGAGTGGACAAAGACGAACTGGTACATGTACAGACAGAATAGTAGCGAAGGAAAAAAAGGACACAATGCCATTTGCAGCACCGTCGATGAGTCTAGAGGTAATCACGTGACTTGTAGTAAGTCAGAAAGAGAAAGACACATATCGTATGATATCACTTATAGGTGTTACCTAAAACTTGATACCAGTGAAGATATTTCCACAGAGAAGGGCAATCACAGATTCATTAAACAAACTTATGTTTCGCCAATGGAAAGGTGTGAGGATTGGATACATTAGGATATTGGGGTTAACAGACATATACAAACACAGGTGAAATATAGAATCACCAAACACCTACGGAATACCAAGAGAAGACTACTCAGCATTCTGTCATAACGTACATGGGAAAAGGATCCCAGGAAGAACAGACACATGTATATGTGTAAAAGAACCACATCTTGCACACCTAAAACAACCCAAACATTGTAATCAAACTGGCTGTGATAAAAAATAAAAATTAAATTAAAGAAATGAACAAGAAGCCGTGAGACAAACATAAGGGGCATTTTCCTGGCACATTCCATTCTAAATTACAACCTAGAACACGACTTCCACTGAGGCTCGGTTGCCCCAGTAACCAGATTTGGTAAAGGAGAAATGCTGCCACCTTGTGGTCATTTCACACAACAGCAGCTGTAATCCCAGCGCTAATAGTCAGTAGATATTCAAAGTAATTGGCAGGCCTGTAAATGACACCGGCCCTGAAAACAAATCCTGGGGTCGTATATCGACCAAAAAATTCAAAAGACGTCCATATTTCAAAACGACAGTTTCCAGAGGCATGTTTTACGCACATTTCTGTTCTGCTTCTTTTTCTTTATTTTTTTTCTAAAATACGGGAATGGAAAAAGGCAACCCTCAGAATGGGAGAAAATATTTGCAAAGGAATCAGTGGACAAAGGTTTAATCTCCAATATATATAAACAGCTCATGCAGCTTAATATATATAAAACAAACAACCCAATACAAAAATGGATAGAAGATCTAAATAGACATTTCTTCAAAGAAGATGCAGAGATGGACAAGACGCACATGAAAAGCTGCTCAACATCACTAATTATTAGAGAAATGCAAATCAAAACTACAGTGAGATATCATCTCACCTGTTAGAATGGGCATCATCAGAAAATCTACAAACAACAAATGCTGGGGAGGGTGTGGACAAAAGGAACCCTCTTCCACCATTGGTGGGAATGTAAATTGATACAGTCACTATGGAGAGCAGTATGGAGGTTCCTTTGAAAACTCAAAATAGAATTAGCATATGATCCAGCAATCCCACTTCCGGGCATATACCCAGAGAAAACCATAAATCCAAAAGACACATTCACCGCAATGTTCATTGCAGCACTATTTACAATAACCACGTAATGGAAGCAACCTAAATGCCCACAGACAGACGAATGGATAAAGATGTGGTACATATATAAAATGGAATACTACTCAGCCATACAAAGGAATGAAACTGGGTCATTTGTTGAGACGTCGATGGATCTAGAGACTGTCATACAGAGTGAAGTAAGTCAGAAAGAGAAAAACAAATACTGTATATTAATGCATATATGTGGAACCTAGAAAAATGGTAGAGATGAACCGGTTTGCAGGGCAGAAATAGAGACACAGAGGTAGAGAACAAACGTATGGATACCAAGGGCGGGAAGCCATGGGTTGGTGGTGGTGGGATGAGTTGGGAGATTGGGATTGACCTGTATACATGTATATGTATAAAATAGATAACTTATAATAACCTGCTGTATAAAAAAATAAATTAAATTAAATTTCAAGATTAAAAAAATAAAATTTAAAAATAAAGCAGAAAAAAGTTCCTCCCTTCACACAGATATATTTATATGAATGAATTATTTCCATGATTATATCTATAAATACATGAAAGAGAAATGAAATCTACCTTGAACCAAAAAAGAAAAAAAAAAAAACAGAACCCACCAGTTATACAGAGGAAAACGCTATCAGGGCACTTGCTCCAGTGGTAAACAATTCTGAAGTTCGTCAGAGGTGGGGAATCATCTCCCATGCAGCCAGCAGGCCCCCCACAAGGAACGTCCTCATTGCAAAGCTGGGGGACCATGCCGAGGGGTCTGTGAGTAAACGTGAGATGAGCCCCAGGCCAGCTGCTGCTGAACTGTTCCCACCCTTCCCAGGTAAAACACTTGAATATGTACAAGAACTCGAAAGCCTAGAGGAAGGGCCGTGGAGCCACACCAGCGACAGCACGCAAGCCGACTTGGTGCCTGCAGGCCAGCCAGGATGCTCCTGGCCCGGGCGCTCTTCTGGAAGCTTTCCATTTCCCTGCCTGAGATACCCCTCCTGTCCCGGCCCCCACTGCTTTTTTCCTTCCTCACCTCTGCCCGGGGAGAAATTCCAGCCGAAGGTATGGGTGACACATCCTCTTCTTTAGCAGGTGGCAGCCTGGCAACTCCTGCAGAATCTCCAGCAGAGCCCCACTCACACCGGACCACCCACAAAGCCGTGGCCCCTCACACCCTCCCACCAGCACAGCCCCGAGACTGCTGACGGGACAGAGAATATGGCGTCAGGCATAACCTGCAGTGCCTCTTGCTGCCTGGAGTGGTGTTTATATTGACCTCAACACAGGCACACCTGGGCAGGGCTGGCCGGCAGGGTCAGGCTGCCCAGCTCAGCCAATCCTCAAAACTCAGGGGCTCACATTGCAGAAAATGGACCTCGCTGAACTGGCCAGGTCCAAGGAACAGGTGTGGGCTCCTAAGAGTCAGGATAGACAAGGGGCTGCAGCTCCGGCTTGTTTTCTAATCATTTTATCTGGCCCATGAGTGGGAGACAACTTCAAGAAGACACTCTCTTAATGAGAGGAACCCAGGAGTCAGGGAGAGGAGGGGTGATGGGTGGAGACAGAGGCCTGGTCCCCGTCTGCAGTGGAAGTCTCTGGAAGACCAGGCAGAGGGAGGCCGCACAGAGTGACGCCCAGGGTCACAGACCTGTCGGAGATGCTGTTTGTTAGTTCAAGTCCTGCTCTGAGGGGCTCTGTGTCAGCTCTGAGAGACAGGCCATCTGGGATGCTGTGAAATGAGGGCTATGTGCACGATTCCTGTGTTCCCAGCCCTGCTGTCCTACCTGCCCACGGGAGCTACGTAGCCTGGGAGGGACCTGATCACGAGAGCCCCATGCGCTGCTGGGTAGTTGCGCAGGTGAGCTCCATAACCTGGGAGGGGCCTGACCATGAGAGCCCCGTGGGCTGCTGGGGACCTGCCCAGGTGAGCCCCATATCCTGGGAGGGGCCTGACCACGAGAGCCCCATGGGCTGCTGGGTAGTTGCGCAGGTGAGCTCCATAACCTGGCATTGCCCTGACCACGTCAGCCCCGTGGGCTGCTGGGGACCTGGTAAAGGATGTCAGGACAGTCAGTGAAGTCACTGAGGATATACATCCAGTAGTTCCTAATTCCTACACCCTGCTGGTCATTCTACCATTCACCATGACATGGTTTTCTGTATTAGACTTCAATGATGCCTTCTTCTGTATTCCGTTGGTCCCTGAAAGGCTCTGCTGCCCTAGTAACCAGATTTGGGAATGGAGAACTAACGCCACCTTGTGGCCATTTCCCAAAACAGCAGCTTTAAACCCAGTGCTAATGGTCACTAAATATTCACACTCATTGCAGGCCTGTGAATGACACCTGCCCTCAAAAACAATCCTGGGGTCGAAAATTGACCAAAAAATTCAAAAGAGGGCAACTATCCAAGAAGACTATTTCAAGAGGTTAATTGTACTCTCCGTTTTTTTTTCTGTTTTTCTGTACAAGAAATTTAAAAAGGCATGGAAAAAGGCTGAACGTTAGGAATAATTAAAGATATGCAAATCCAAATTACAAAAACCTATCAGCTCACACCAGTCAGAATGGCCATCAGCAAAAATCCTGCAAACAATAAATGCTGAAGGGGTTTGGGAGAAATGCCTACACTTGGTTCAACGTGGGACATTGTAAGAGCCAGTAATGAAAACAAAAATGAGGTGCCTTGGAAAGGTAAATACTGAGCTACCATTCAATCAAGCATACCCACTGCTGGGCCTATCGCCTGAGGGGATGAGAATCAAAAAAACACAGGCTGGGCTTCACTGGTGGCGCAGTGGTTCAGAGTCCGCCTGCCAATGCAGGGGACACGGGTTCATGCCCCGGTTCCGGAAGATCCCACATGCCGTGGAGCGGCGGGTCCCGTGAGCTATGGCTGCTGGGCCTGCGTGTCCGGAGCCTGTGCTCTGCAATGGGAGGGTCCACGGCAACGAGAGGCCCACGTAGAGCCAAAAAAAAAAAGACACGTGCTGGCAATCCTGTACTACAGAACATTTAACATAGCCAATACTTGGAAGCTACGAAAATGTCCATCAACAGAGGAATGCACAAAGAAGAAGTGGTCCATGTACACAATGGAATATGACTCCAATAAGAAAAATATAAATTCAATTCATAAAGCAAACATAAGTAAGGAGACATCAGCTTTTGGGGGCACATTCCACTCTAGTATATAACAGAGGAACACCACTGCCAGGATGGTCTGTTTCCCTAGTTACCAGATTGGGAAAAGCAGAAATGCTGCCGCCCTCTGGCCGTTACCTGCAACAGCAGCTTTAAAACCTGTACTTAGGGTCACTTCATATGCACCAATACTGGAGGGCTGTCAATGAAACCTGACCTCAAAATATCTTGAGGGAGGTAATGGCCAAAATATTTCTAAATGTCACACACACTTCACGAAAACAATTTGAAGAGGTAAGCTGTACTCACAGTTTGAAGAAAAAAAGGACATGCGAGAAGGCTCAATTTCAAGGGATTATGAGATGCATGCAAATCCAACCACAAAGTGGTATCAGCTCACACTCGTCAGAATAAACGTCAGCAAAAATACTACAAACAATAAACGCTGAAGGTGTTGTGGAGAAGACCATAACTTCAACTTTAAGTGGGACGTATCCTGGTAAGAGACACTAATGAGAACAGAATGGAGGTGCCTCCACAAGGTAAACATTTTGCTACCATATGATCCAGCAGGCCCACTCCTGGGCCTATACCCTAAGAAGACAGAATTGGAAAGACACAGGCAGGCAAATGTGCATTGCCGCAGCATTACAATAGCCATGACATGGAAGCAACCAAAAAGTCCATCAACAGATGAGTGGACAAAGACGAACTGGTACATGTACAGACAGAATAGTAGCGAAGGAAAAAAAGGACACAATGCCATTTGCAGCACCGTCGATGAGTCTAGAGGTAATCACGTGACTTGTAGTAAGTCAGAAAGAGAAAGACACATATCGTATGATATCACTTATAGGTGTTACCTAAAACTTGATACCAGTGAAGATATTTCCACAGAGAAGGGCAATCACAGATTCATTAAACAAACTTATGTTTCGCCAATGGAAAGGTGTGAGGATTGGATACATTAGGATATTGGGGTTAACAGACATATACAAACACAGGTGAAATATAGAATCACCAAACACCTACGGAATACCAAGAGAAGACTACTCAGCATTCTGTCATAACGTACATGGGAAAAGGATCCCAGGAAGAACAGACACATGTATATGTGTAAAAGAACCACATCTTGCACACCTAAAACAACCCAAACATTGTAATCAAACTGGCTGTGATTAAAAATAAAAATTAAATTAAAGAAATGAACAAGAAGCCGTGAGACAAACATAAGGGGCATTTTCCTGGCACATTCCATTCTAAATTACAACCTAGAACACGACTTCCACTGAGGCTCGGTTGCCCCAGTAACCAGATTTGGTAAAGGAGAAATGCTGCCACCTTGTGGCCATTTCACACAACAGCAGCTGTAATCCCAGCGCTAATAGTCAGTAGATATTCAAAGTAATTGGCAGGCCTGTAAATGACACCGGCCCTGAAAACAAATCCTGGGGTCGTATATCGACCAAAAAATTCAAAAGACGTCCATATTTCAAAACGACAGTTTCCAGAGGCATGTTTTACGCACATTTCTGTTCTGCTTCTTTTTCTTTATTTTTTTTCTAAAATACGGGAATGGAAAAAGGCAACCCTCAGAATGGGAGAAAATATTTGCAAAGGAATCAGTGGACAAAGGTTTAATCTCCAATATATATAAACAGCTCATGCAGCTTAATATATATAAAACAAACAACCCAATACAAAAATGGGTAGAAGATCTAAATAGACATTTCTTCAAAGAAGATGCAGAGATGGACAAGACGCACATGAAAAGCTGCTCAACATCACTAATTATTAGAGAAATGCAAATCAAAACTACAGTGAGATATCACCTCACCTGTTAGAATGGGCATCATCAGAAAATCTACAAACAACAAATGCTGGGGAGGGTGTGGACAAAAGGAACCCTCTTCCACCATTGGTGGGAATGTAAATTGATACAGTCACTATGGAGAGCAGTATGGAGGTTCCTTTGAAAACTCAAAATAGAATTAGCATATGATCCAGCAATCCCACTTCCGGGCATATACCCAGAGAAAACCATAAATCCAAAAGACACATTCACCGCAATGTTCATTGCAGCACTATTTACAATAACCACGTAATGGAAGCAACCTAAATGCCCACAGACAGACGAATGGATAAAGATGTGGTACATATATAAAATGGAATACTACTCAGCCATACAAAGGAATGAAACTGGGTCATTTGTTGAGACGTCGATGGATCTAGAGACTGTCATACAGAGTGAAGTAAGTCAGAAAGAGAAAAACAAATACTGTATATTAATGCATATATGTGGAACCTAGAAAAATGGTAGAGATGAACCGGTTTGCAGGGCAGAAATAGAGACACAGAGGTAGAGAACAAACGTATGGATACCAAGGGCGGGAAGCCATGGGTTGGTGGTGGTGGGATGAGTTGGGAGATTGGGATTGACCTGTATACATGTATATGTATAAAATAGATAACTTATAATAACCTGCTGTATAAAAAAATAAATTAAATTAAATTTCAAGATTAAAAAAATAAAATTTAAAAATAAAGCAGAAAAAAGTTCCTCCCTTCACACAGATATATTTATATGAATGAATTATTTCCATGATTATATCTATAAATACATGAAAGAGAAATGAAATCTACCTTGAACCAAAAAAGAAAAAAAAAAAAACAGAACCCACCAGTTATACAGAGGAAAACGCTATCAGGGCACTTGCTCCAGTGGTAAACAATTCTGAAGTTCGTCAGAGGTGGGGAATCATCTCCCATGCAGCCAGCAGGCCCCCCACAAGGAACGTCCTCATTGCAAAGCTGGGGGACCATGCCGAGGGGTCTGTGAGTAAACGTGAGATGAGCCCCAGGCCAGCTGCTGCTGAACTGTTCCCACCCTTCCCAGGTAAAACACTTGAATATGTACAAGAACTCGAAAGCCTAGAGGAAGGGCCGTGGAGCCACACCAGCGACAGCACGCAAGCCGACTTGGTGCCTGCAGGCCAGCCAGGATGCTCCTGGCCCGGGCGCTCTTCTGGAAGCTTTCCATTTCCCTGCCTGAGATACCCCTCCTGTCCCGGCCCCCACTGCTTTTTTCCTTCCTCACCTCTGCCCGGGGAGAAATTCCAGCTGAAGGTATGGGTGACACATCCTCTTCTTTAGCAGGTGGCAGCCTGGCAACTCCTGCAGAATCTCCAGCAGAGCCCCACTCACACCGGACCACCCACAAAGCCGTGGCCCCTCACACCCTCCCACCAGCACAGCCCCGAGACTGCTGACGGGACAGAGAATATGGCGTCAGGCATACCTGCAGTGCCTCTTGCTGCCTGGAGTGGTGTTTATATTGACCTCAACACAGGCACACCTGGGCAGGGCTGGCCGGCAGGGTCAGGCTGCCCAGCTCAGCCAATCCTCAAAACTCAGGGGCTCACATTGCAGAAAATGGACCTCGCTGAACTGGCCAGGTCCAAGGAACAGGTGTGGGCTCCTAAGAGTCAGGATAGACAAGGGGCTGCAGCTCCGGCTTGTTTTCTAATCATTTTATCTGGCCCATGAGTGGGAGACAACTTCAAGAAGACACTCTCTTAATGAGAGGAACCCAGGAGTCAGGGAGAGGAGGGGTGATGGGTGGAGACAGAGGCCTGGTCCCCGTCTGCAGTGGAAGTCTCTGGAAGACCAGGCAGAGGGAGGCCGCACAGAGTGACGCCCAGGGTCACAGACCTGTCGGAGATGCTGTTTGTTAGTTCAAGTCCTGCTCTGAGGGGCTCTGTGTCAGCTCTGAGAGACAGGCCATCTGGGATGCTGTGAAATGAGGGCTATGTGCACGATTCCTGTGTTCCCAGCCCTGCTGTCCTACCTGCCCACGGGAGCTACGTAGCCTGGGAGGGACCTGATCACGAGAGCCCCATGCGCTGCTGGGTAGTTGCGCAGGTGAGCTCCATAACCTGGGAGGGGCCTGACCATGAGAGCCCCGTGGGCTGCTGGGGACCTGCCCAGGTGAGCCCCATATCCTGGGAGGGGCCTGACCACGAGAGCCCCATGGGCTGCTGGGTAGTTGCGCAGGTGAGCTCCATAACCTGGCATTGCCCTGACCACGTCAGCCCCGTGGGCTGCTGGGGACCTGGTAAAGGATGTCAGGACAGTCAGTGAAGTCACTGAGGATATACATCCAGTAGTTCCTAATTCCTACACCCTGCTGGTCATTCTACCATTCACCATGACATGGTTTTCTGTATTAGACTTCAATGATGCCTTCTTCTGTATTCCGTTGGTCCCTGAAAGGCTCTGCTGCCCTAGTAACCAGATTTGGGAATGGAGAACTAACGCCACCTTGTGGCCATTTCCCAAAACAGCAGCTTTAAACCCAGTGCTAATGGTCACTAAATATTCACACTCATTGCAGGCCTGTGAATGACACCTGCCCTCAAAAACAATCCTGGGGTCGAAAATTGACCAAAAAATTCAAAAGAGGGCAACTATCCAAGAAGACTATTTCAAGAGGTTAATTGTACTCTCCGTTTTTTTTTCTGTTTTTCTGTACAAGAAATTTAAAAAGGCATGGAAAAAGGCTGAACGTTAGGAATAATTAAAGATATGCAAATCCAAATTACAAAAACCTATCAGCTCACACCAGTCAGAATGGCCATCAGCAAAAATCCTGCAAACAATAAATGCTGAAGGGGTTTGGGAGAAATGCCTACACTTGGTTCAACGTGGGACATTGTAAGAGCCAGTAATGAAAACAAAAATGAGGTGCCTTGGAAAGGTAAATACTGAGCTACCATTCAATCAAGCATACCCACTGCTGGGCCTATCGCCTGAGGGGATGAGAATCAAAAAAACACAGGCTGGGCTTCACTGGTGGCGCAGTGGTTCAGAGTCCGCCTGCCAATGCAGGGGACACGGGTTCATGCCCCGGTTCCGGAAGATCCCACATGCCGTGGAGCGGCGGGTCCCGTGAGCTATGGCTGCTGGGCCTGCGTGTCCGGAGCCTGTGCTCTGCAATGGGAGGGTCCACGGCAACGAGAGGCCCACGTAGAGCCAAAAAAAAAAAGACACGTGCTGGCAATCCTGTACTACAGAACATTTAACATAGCCAATACTTGGAAGCTACGAAAATGTCCATCAACAGAGGAATGCACAAAGAAGAAGTGGTCCATGTACACAATGGAATATGACTCCAATAAGAAAAATATAAATTCAATTCATAAAGCAAACATAAGTAAGGAGACATCAGCTTTTGGGGGCACATTCCACTCTAGTATATAACAGAGGAACACCACTGCCAGGATGGTCTGTTTCCCTAGTTACCAGATTGGGAAAAGCAGAAATGCTGCCGCCCTCTGGCCGTTACCTGCAACAGCAGCTTTAAAACCTGTACTTAGGGTCACTTCATATGCACCAATACTGGAGGGCTGTCAATGAAACCTGACCTCAAAATATCTTGAGGGAGGTAATGGCCAAAATATTTCTAAATGTCACACACACTTCACGAAAACAATTTGAAGAGGTAAGCTGTACTCACAGTTTGAAGAAAAAAAGGACATGCGAGAAGGCTCAATTTCAAGGGATTATGAGATGCATGCAAATCCAACCACAAAGTGGTATCAGCTCACACTCGTCAGAATAAACGTCAGCAAAAATACTACAAACAATAAACGCTGAAGGTGTTGTGGAGAAGACCATAACTTCAACTTTAAGTGGGACGTATCCTGGTAAGAGACACTAATGAGAACAGAATGGAGGTGCCTCCACAAGGTAAACATTTTGCTACCATATGATCCAGCAGGCCCACTCCTGGGCCTATACCCTAAGAAGACAGAATTGGAAAGACACAGGCAGGCAAATGTGCATTGCCGCAGCATTACAATAGCCATGACATGGAAGCAACCAAAAAGTCCATCAACAGATGAGTGGACAAAGACGAACTGGTACATGTACAGACAGAATAGTAGCGAAGGAAAAAAAGGACACAATGCCATTTGCAGCACCGTCGATGAGTCTAGAGGTAATCACGTGACTTGTAGTAAGTCAGAAAGAGAAAGACACATATCGTATGATATCACTTATAGGTGTTACCTAAAACTTGATACCAGTGAAGATATTTCCACAGAGAAGGGCAATCACAGATTCATTAAACAAACTTATGTTTCGCCAATGGAAAGGTGTGAGGATTGGATACATTAGGATATTGGGGTTAACAGACATATACAAACACAGGTGAAATATAGAATCACCAAACACCTACGGAATACCAAGAGAAGACTACTCAGCATTCTGTCATAACGTACATGGGAAAAGGATCCCAGGAAGAACAGACACATGTATATGTGTAAAAGAACCACATCTTGCACACCTAAAACAACCCAAACATTGTAATCAAACTGGCTGTGATTAAAAATAAAAATTAAATTAAAGAAATGAACAAGAAGCCGTGAGACAAACATAAGGGGCATTTTCCTGGCACATTCCATTCTAAATTACAACCTAGAACACGACTTCCACTGAGGCTCGGTTGCCCCAGTAACCAGATTTGGTAAAGGAGAAATGCTGCCACCTTGTGGCCATTTCACACAACAGCAGCTGTAATCCCAGCGCTAATAGTCAGTAGATATTCAAAGTAATTGGCAGGCCTGTAAATGACACCGGCCCTGAAAACAAATCCTGGGGTCGTATATCGACCAAAAAATTCAAAAGACGTCCATATTTCAAAACGACAGTTTCCAGAGGCATGTTTTACGCACATTTCTGTTCTGCTTCTTTTTCTTTATTTTTTTTCTAAAATACGGGAATGGAAAAAGGCAACCCTCAGAATGGGAGAAAATATTTGCAAAGGAATCAGTGGACAAAGGTTTAATCTCCAATATATATAAACAGCTCATGCAGCTTAATATATATAAAACAAACAACCCAATACAAAAATGGGTAGAAGATCTAAATAGACATTTCTTCAAAGAAGATGCAGAGATGGACAAGACGCACATGAAAAGCTGCTCAACATCACTAATTATTAGAGAAATGCAAATCAAAACTACAGTGAGATATCACCTCACCTGTTAGAATGGGCATCATCAGAAAATCTACAAACAACAAATGCTGGGGAGGGTGTGGACAAAAGGAACCCTCTTCCACCATTGGTGGGAATGTAAATTGATACAGTCACTATGGAGAGCAGTATGGAGGTTCCTTTGAAAACTCAAAATAGAATTAGCATATGATCCAGCAATCCCACTTCCGGGCATATACCCAGAGAAAACCATAAATCCAAAAGACACATTCACCGCAATGTTCATTGCAGCACTATTTACAATAACCACGTAATGGAAGCAACCTAAATGCCCACAGACAGACGAATGGATAAAGATGTGGTACATATATAAAATGGAATACTACTCAGCCATACAAAGGAATGAAACTGGGTCATTTGTTGAGACGTCGATGGATCTAGAGACTGTCATACAGAGTGAAGTAAGTCAGAAAGAGAAAAACAAATACTGTATATTAATGCATATATGTGGAACCTAGAAAAATGGTAGAGATGAACCGGTTTGCAGGGCAGAAATAGAGACACAGAGGTAGAGAACAAACGTATGGATACCAAGGGCGGGAAGCCATGGGTTGGTGGTGGTGGGATGAGTTGGGAGATTGGGATTGACCTGTATACATGTATATGTATAAAATAGATAACTTATAATAACCTGCTGTATAAAAAAATAAATTAAATTAAATTTCAAGATTAAAAAAATAAAATTTAAAAATAAAGCAGAAAAAAGTTCCTCCCTTCACACAGATATATTTATATGAATGAATTATTTCCATGATTATATCTATAAATACATGAAAGAGAAATGAAATCTACCTTGAACCAAAAAAGAAAAAAAAAAAAACAGAACCCACCAGTTATACAGAGGAAAACGCTATCAGGGCACTTGCTCCAGTGGTAAACAATTCTGAAGTTCGTCAGAGGTGGGGAATCATCTCCCATGCAGCCAGCAGGCCCCCCACAAGGAACGTCCTCATTGCAAAGCTGGGGGACCATGCCGAGGGGTCTGTGAGTAAACGTGAGATGAGCCCCAGGCCAGCTGCTGCTGAACTGTTCCCACCCTTCCCAGGTAAAACACTTGAATATGTACAAGAACTCGAAAGCCTAGAGGAAGGGCCGTGGAGCCACACCAGCGACAGCACGCAAGCCGACTTGGTGCCTGCAGGCCAGCCAGGATGCTCCTGGCCCGGGCGCTCTTCTGGAAGCTTTCCATTTCCCTGCCTGAGATACCCCTCCTGTCCCGGCCCCCACTGCTTTTTTCCTTCCTCACCTCTGCCCGGGGAGAAATTCCAGCCGAAGGTATGGGTGACACATCCTCTTCTTTAGCAGGTGGCAGCCTGGCAACTCCTGCAGAATCTCCAGCAGAGCCCCACTCACACCGGACCACCCACAAAGCCGTGGCCCCTCACACCCTCCCACCAGCACAGCCCCGAGACTGCTGACGGGACAGAGAATATGGCGTCAGGCATACCTGCAGTGCCTCTTGCTGCCTGGAGTGGTGTTTATATTGACCTCAACACAGGCACACCTGGGCAGGGCTGGCCGGCAGGGTCAGGCTGCCCAGCTCAGCCAATCCTCAAAACTCAGGGGCTCACATTGCAGAAAATGGACCTCGCTGAACTGGCCAGGTCCAAGGAACAGGTGTGGGCTCCTAAGAGTCAGGATAGACAAGGGGCTGCAGCTCCGGCTTGTTTTCTAATCATTTTATCTGGCCCATGAGTGGGAGACAACTTCAAGAAGACACTCTCTTAATGAGAGGAACCCAGGAGTCAGGGAGAGGAGGGGTGATGGGTGGAGACAGAGGCCTGGTCCCCGTCTGCAGTGGAAGTCTCTGGAAGACCAGGCAGAGGGAGGCCGCACAGAGTGACGCCCAGGGTCACAGACCTGTCGGAGATGCTGTTTGTTAGTTCAAGTCCTGCTCTGAGGGGCTCTGTGTCAGCTCTGAGAGACAGGCCATCTGGGATGCTGTGAAATGAGGGCTATGTGCACGATTCCTGTGTTCCCAGCCCTGCTGTCCTACCTGCCCACGGGAGCTACGTAGCCTGGGAGGGACCTGATCACGAGAGCCCCATGCGCTGCTGGGTAGTTGCGCAGGTGAGCTCCATAACCTGGGAGGGGCCTGACCATGAGAGCCCCGTGGGCTGCTGGGGACCTGCCCAGGTGAGCCCCATATCCTGGGAGGGGCCTGACCACGAGAGCCCCATGGGCTGCTGGGTAGTTGCGCAGGTGAGCTCCATAACCTGGCATTGCCCTGACCACGTCAGCCCCGTGGGCTGCTGGGGACCTGGTAAAGGATGTCAGGACAGTCAGTGAAGTCACTGAGGATATACATCCAGTAGTTCCTAATTCCTACACCCTGCTGGTCATTCTACCATTCACCATGACATGGTTTTCTGTATTAGACTTCAATGATGCCTTCTTCTGTATTCCGTTGGTCCCTGAAAGGCTCTGCTGCCCTAGTAACCAGATTTGGGAATGGAGAACTAACGCCACCTTGTGGCCATTTCCCAAAACAGCAGCTTTAAACCCAGTGCTAATGGTCACTAAATATTCACACTCATTGCAGGCCTGTGAATGACACCTGCCCTCAAAAACAATCCTGGGGTCGAAAATTGACCAAAAAATTCAAAAGAGGGCAACTATCCAAGAAGACTATTTCAAGAGGTTAATTGTACTCTCCGTTTTTTTTTCTGTTTTTCTGTACAAGAAATTTAAAAAGGCATGGAAAAAGGCTGAACGTTAGGAATAATTAAAGATATGCAAATCCAAATTACAAAAACCTATCAGCTCACACCAGTCAGAATGGCCATCAGCAAAAATCCTGCAAACAATAAATGCTGAAGGGGTTTGGGAGAAATGCCTACACTTGGTTCAACGTGGGACATTGTAAGAGCCAGTAATGAAAACAAAAATGAGGTGCCTTGGAAAGGTAAATACTGAGCTACCATTCAATCAAGCATACCCACTGCTGGGCCTATCGCCTGAGGGGATGAGAATCAAAAAAACACAGGCTGGGCTTCACTGGTGGCGCAGTGGTTCAGAGTCCGCCTGCCAATGCAGGGGACACGGGTTCATGCCCCGGTTCCGGAAGATCCCACATGCCGTGGAGCGGCGGGTCCCGTGAGCTATGGCTGCTGGGCCTGCGTGTCCGGAGCCTGTGCTCTGCAATGGGAGGGTCCACGGCAACGAGAGGCCCACGTAGAGCCAAAAAAAAAAGACACGTGCTGGCAATCCTGTACTACAGAACATTTAACATAGCCAATACTTGGAAGCTACGAAAATGTCCATCAACAGAGGAATGCACAAAGAAGAAGTGGTCCATGTACACAATGGAATATGACTCCAATAAGAAAAATATAAATTCAATTCATAAAGCAAACATAAGTAAGGAGACATCAGCTTTTGGGGGCACATTCCACTCTAGTATATAACAGAGGAACACCACTGCCAGGATGGTCTGTTTCCCTAGTTACCAGATTGGGAAAAGCAGAAATGCTGCCGCCCTCTGGCCGTTACCTGCAACAGCAGCTTTAAAACCTGTACTTAGGGTCACTTCATATGCACCAATACTGGAGGGCTGTCAATGAAACCTGACCTCAAAATATCTTGAGGGAGGTAATGGCCAAAATATTTCTAAATGTCACACACACTTCACGAAAACAATTTGAAGAGGTAAGCTGTACTCACAGTTTGAAGAAAAAAAGGACATGCGAGAAGGCTCAATTTCAAGGGATTATGAGATGCATGCAAATCCAACCACAAAGTGGTATCAGCTCACACTCGTCAGAATAAACGTCAGCAAAAATACTACAAACAATAAACGCTGAAGGTGTTGTGGAGAAGACCATAACTTCAACTTTAAGTGGGACGTATCCTGGTAAGAGACACTAATGAGAACAGAATGGAGGTGCCTCCACAAGGTAAACATTTTGCTACCATATGATCCAGCAGGCCCACTCCTGGGCCTATACCCTAAGAAGACAGAATTGGAAAGACACAGGCAGGCAAATGTGCATTGCCGCAGCATTACAATAGCCATGACATGGAAGCAACCAAAAAGTCCATCAACAGATGAGTGGACAAAGACGAACTGGTACATGTACAGACAGAATAGTAGCGAAGGAAAAAAAGGACACAATGCCATTTGCAGCACCGTCGATGAGTCTAGAGGTAATCACGTGACTTGTAGTAAGTCAGAAAGAGAAAGACACATATCGTATGATATCACTTATAGGTGTTACCTAAAACTTGATACCAGTGAAGATATTTCCACAGAGAAGGGCAATCACAGATTCATTAAACAAACTTATGTTTCGCCAATGGAAAGGTGTGAGGATTGGATACATTAGGATATTGGGGTTAACAGACATATACAAACACAGGTGAAATATAGAATCACCAAACACCTACGGAATACCAAGAGAAGACTACTCAGCATTCTGTCATAACGTACATGGGAAAAGGATCCCAGGAAGAACAGACACATGTATATGTGTAAAAGAACCACATCTTGCACACCTAAAACAACCCAAACATTGTAATCAAACTGGCTGTGATTAAAAATAAAAATTAAATTAAAGAAATGAACAAGAAGCCGTGAGACAAACATAAGGGGCATTTTCCTGGCACATTCCATTCTAAATTACAACCTAGAACACGACTTCCACTGAGGCTCGGTTGCCCCAGTAACCAGATTTGGTAAAGGAGAAATGCTGCCACCTTGTGGCCATTTCACACAACAGCAGCTGTAATCCCAGCGCTAATAGTCAGTAGATATTCAAAGTAATTGGCAGGCCTGTAAATGACACCGGCCCTGAAAACAAATCCTGGGGTCGTATATCGACCAAAAAATTCAAAAGACGTCCATATTTCAAAACGACAGTTTCCAGAGGCATGTTTTACGCACATTTCTGTTCTGCTTCTTTTTCTTTATTTTTTTTCTAAAATACGGGAATGGAAAAAGGCAACCCTCAGAATGGGAGAAAATATTTGCAAAGGAATCAGTGGACAAAGGTTTAATCTCCAATATATATAAACAGCTCATGCAGCTTAATATATATAAAACAAACAACCCAATACAAAAATGGGTAGAAGATCTAAATAGACATTTCTTCAAAGAAGATGCAGAGATGGACAAGACGCACATGAAAAGCTGCTCAACATCACTAATTATTAGAGAAATGCAAATCAAAACTACAGTGAGATATCACCTCACCTGTTAGAATGGGCATCATCAGAAAATCTACAAACAACAAATGCTGGGGAGGGTGTGGACAAAAGGAACCCTCTTCCACCATTGGTGGGAATGTAAATTGATACAGTCACTATGGAGAGCAGTATGGAGGTTCCTTTGAAAACTCAAAATAGAATTAGCATATGATCCAGCAATCCCACTTCCGGGCATATACCCAGAGAAAACCATAAATCCAAAAGACACATTCACCGCAATGTTCATTGCAGCACTATTTACAATAACCACGTAATGGAAGCAACCTAAATGCCCACAGACAGACGAATGGATAAAGATGTGGTACATATATAAAATGGAATACTACTCAGCCATACAAAGGAATGAAACTGGGTCATTTGTTGAGACGTCGATGGATCTAGAGACTGTCATACAGAGTGAAGTAAGTCAGAAAGAGAAAAACAAATACTGTATATTAATGCATATATGTGGAACCTAGAAAAATGGTAGAGATGAACCGGTTTGCAGGGCAGAAATAGAGACACAGAGGTAGAGAACAAACGTATGGATACCAAGGGCGGGAAGCCATGGGTTGGTGGTGGTGGGATGAGTTGGGAGATTGGGATTGACCTGTATACATGTATATGTATAAAATAGATAACTTATAATAACCTGCTGTATAAAAAAATAAATTAAATTAAATTTCAAGATTAAAAAAATAAAATTTAAAAATAAAGCAGAAAAAAGTTCCTCCCTTCACACAGATATATTTATATGAATGAATTATTTCCATGATTATATCTATAAATACATGAAAGAGAAATGAAATCTACCTTGAACCAAAAAAGAAAAAAAAAAAAACAGAACCCACCAGTTATACAGAGGAAAACGCTATCAGGGCACTTGCTCCAGTGGTAAACAATTCTGAAGTTCGTCAGAGGTGGGGAATCATCTCCCATGCAGCCAGCAGGCCCCCCACAAGGAACGTCCTCATTGCAAAGCTGGGGGACCATGCCGAGGGGTCTGTGAGTAAACGTGAGATGAGCCCCAGGCCAGCTGCTGCTGAACTGTTCCCACCCTTCCCAGGTAAAACACTTGAATATGTACAAGAACTCGAAAGCCTAGAGGAAGGGCCGTGGAGCCACACCAGCGACAGCACGCAAGCCGACTTGGTGCCTGCAGGCCAGCCAGGATGCTCCTGGCCCGGGCGCTCTTCTGGAAGCTTTCCATTTCCCTGCCTGAGATACCCCTCCTGTCCCGGCCCCCACTGCTTTTTTCCTTCCTCACCTCTGCCCGGGGAGAAATTCCAGCCGAAGGTATGGGTGACACATCCTCTTCTTTAGCAGGTGGCAGCCTGGCAACTCCTGCAGAATCTCCAGCAGAGCCCCACTCACACCGGACCACCCACAAAGCCGTGGCCCCTCACACCCTCCCACCAGCACAGCCCCGAGACTGCTGACGGGACAGAGAATATGGCGTCAGGCATACCTGCAGTGCCTCTTGCTGCCTGGAGTGGTGTTTATATTGACCTCAACACAGGCACACCTGGGCAGGGCTGGCCGGCAGGGTCAGGCTGCCCAGCTCAGCCAATCCTCAAAACTCAGGGGCTCACATTGCAGAAAATGGACCTCGCTGAACTGGCCAGGTCCAAGGAACAGGTGTGGGCTCCTAAGAGTCAGGATAGACAAGGGGCTGCAGCTCCGGCTTGTTTTCTAATCATTTTATCTGGCCCATGAGTGGGAGACAACTTCAAGAAGACACTCTCTTAATGAGAGGAACCCAGGAGTCAGGGAGAGGAGGGGTGATGGGTGGAGACAGAGGCCTGGTCCCCGTCTGCAGTGGAAGTCTCTGGAAGACCAGGCAGAGGGAGGCCGCACAGAGTGACGCCCAGGGTCACAGACCTGTCGGAGATGCTGTTTGTTAGTTCAAGTCCTGCTCTGAGGGGCTCTGTGTCAGCTCTGAGAGACAGGCCATCTGGGATGCTGTGAAATGAGGGCTATGTGCACGATTCCTGTGTTCCCAGCCCTGCTGTCCTACCTGCCCACGGGAGCTACGTAGCCTGGGAGGGACCTGATCACGAGAGCCCCATGCGCTGCTGGGTAGTTGCGCAGGTGAGCTCCATAACCTGGGAGGGGCCTGACCATGAGAGCCCCGTGGGCTGCTGGGGACCTGCCCAGGTGAGCCCCATATCCTGGGAGGGGCCTGACCACGAGAGCCCCATGGGCTGCTGGGTAGTTGCGCAGGTGAGCTCCATAACCTGGCATTGCCCTGACCACGTCAGCCCCGTGGGCTGCTGGGGACCTGGTAAAGGATGTCAGGACAGTCAGTGAAGTCACTGAGGATATACATCCAGTAGTTCCTAATTCCTACACCCTGCTGGTCATTCTACCATTCACCATGACATGGTTTTCTGTATTAGACTTCAATGATGCCTTCTTCTGTATTCCGTTGGTCCCTGAAAGGCTCTGCTGCCCTAGTAACCAGATTTGGGAATGGAGAACTCACGCCACCTTGTGGCCATTTCCCAAAACAGCAGCTTTAAACCCAGTGCTAATGGTCACTAAATATTCACACTCATTGCAGGCCTGTGAATGACACCTGCCCTCAAAAACAATCCTGGGGTCGAAAATTGACCAAAAAATTCAAAAGAGGGCAACTATCCAAGAAGACTATTTCAAGAGGTTAATTGTACTCTCCGTTTTTTTTTCTGTTTTTCTGTACAAGAAATTTAAAAAGGCATGGAAAAAGGCTGAACGTTAGGAATAATTAAAGATATGCAAATCCAAATTACAAAAACCTATCAGCTCACACCAGTCAGAATGGCCATCAGCAAAAATCCTGCAAACAATAAATGCTGAAGGGGTTTGGGAGAAATGCCTACACTTGGTTCAACGTGGGACATTGTAAGAGCCAGTAATGAAAACAAAAATGAGGTGCCTTGGAAAGGTAAATACTGAGCTACCATTCAATCAAGCATACCCACTGCTGGGCCTATCGCCTGAGGGGATGAGAATCAAAAAAACACAGGCTGGGCTTCACTGGTGGCGCAGTGGTTCAGAGTCCGCCTGCCAATGCAGGGGACACGGGTTCATGCCCCGGTTCCGGAAGATCCCACATGCCGTGGAGCGGCGGGTCCCGTGAGCTATGGCTGCTGGGCCTGCGTGTCCGGAGCCTGTGCTCTGCAATGGGAGGGTCCACGGCAACGAGAGGCCCACGTAGAGCCAAAAAAAAAAAGACACGTGCTGGCAATCCTGTACTACAGAACATTTAACATAGCCAATACTTGGAAGCTACGAAAATGTCCATCAACAGAGGAATGCACAAAGAAGAAGTGGTCCATGTACACAATGGAATATGACTCCAATAAGAAAAATATAAATTCAATTCATAAAGCAAACATAAGTAAGGAGACATCAGCTTTTGGGGGCACATTCCACTCTAGTATATAACAGAGGAACACCACTGCCAGGATGGTCTGTTTCCCTAGTTACCAGATTGGGAAAAGCAGAAATGCTGCCGCCCTCTGGCCGTTACCTGCAACAGCAGCTTTAAAACCTGTACTTAGGGTCACTTCATATGCACCAATACTGGAGGGCTGTCAATGAAACCTGACCTCAAAATATCTTGAGGGAGGTAATGGCCAAAATATTTCTAAATGTCACACACACTTCACGAAAACAATTTGAAGAGGTAAGCTGTACTCACAGTTTGAAGAAAAAAAGGACATGCGAGAAGGCTCAATTTCAAGGGATTATGAGATGCATGCAAATCCAACCACAAAGTGGTATCAGCTCACACTCGTCAGAATAAACGTCAGCAAAAATACTACAAACAATAAACGCTGAAGGTGTTGTGGAGAAGACCATAACTTCAACTTTAAGTGGGACGTATCCTGGTAAGAGACACTAATGAGAACAGAATGGAGGTGCCTCCACAAGGTAAACATTTTGCTACCATATGATCCAGCAGGCCCACTCCTGGGCCTATACCCTAAGAAGACAGAATTGGAAAGACACAGGCAGGCAAATGTGCATTGCCGCAGCATTACAATAGCCATGACATGGAAGCAACCAAAAAGTCCATCAACAGATGAGTGGACAAAGACGAACTGGTACATGTACAGACAGAATAGTAGCGAAGGAAAAAAAGGACACAATGCCATTTGCAGCACCGTCGATGAGTCTAGAGGTAATCACGTGACTTGTAGTAAGTCAGAAAGAGAAAGACACATATCGTATGATATCACTTATAGGTGTTACCTAAAACTTGATACCAGTGAAGATATTTCCACAGAGAAGGGCAATCACAGATTCATTAAACAAACTTATGTTTCGCCAATGGAAAGGTGTGAGGATTGGATACATTAGGATATTGGGGTTAACAGACATATACAAACACAGGTGAAATATAGAATCACCAAACACCTACGGAATACCAAGAGAAGACTACTCAGCATTCTGTCATAACGTACATGGGAAAAGGATCCCAGGAAGAACAGACACATGTATATGTGTAAAAGAACCACATCTTGCACACCTAAAACAACCCAAACATTGTAATCAAACTGGCTGTGATTAAAAATAAAAATTAAATTAAAGAAATGAACAAGAAGCCGTGAGACAAACATAAGGGGCATTTTCCTGGCACATTCCATTCTAAATTACAACCTAGAACACGACTTCCACTGAGGCTCGGTTGCCCCAGTAACCAGATTTGGTAAAGGAGAAATGCTGCCACCTTGTGGCCATTTCACACAACAGCAGCTGTAATCCCAGCGCTAATAGTCAGTAGATATTCAAAGTAATTGGCAGGCCTGTAAATGACACCGGCCCTGAAAACAAATCCTGGGGTCGTATATCGACCAAAAAATTCAAAAGACGTCCATATTTCAAAACGACAGTTTCCAGAGGCATGTTTTACGCACATTTCTGTTCTGCTTCTTTTTCTTTATTTTTTTTCTAAAATACGGGAATGGAAAAAGGCAACCCTCAGAATGGGAGAAAATATTTGCAAAGGAATCAGTGGACAAAGGTTTAATCTCCAATATATATAAACAGCTCATGCAGCTTAATATATATAAAACAAACAACCCAATACAAAAATGGGTAGAAGATCTAAATAGACATTTCTTCAAAGAAGATGCAGAGATGGACAAGACGCACATGAAAAGCTGCTCAACATCACTAATTATTAGAGAAATGCAAATCAAAACTACAGTGAGATATCACCTCACCTGTTAGAATGGGCATCATCAGAAAATCTACAAACAACAAATGCTGGGGAGGGTGTGGACAAAAGGAACCCTCTTCCACCATTGGTGGGAATGTAAATTGATACAGTCACTATGGAGAGCAGTATGGAGGTTCCTTTGAAAACTCAAAATAGAATTAGCATATGATCCAGCAATCCCACTTCCGGGCATATACCCAGAGAAAACCATAAATCCAAAAGACACATTCACCGCAATGTTCATTGCAGCACTATTTACAATAACCACGTAATGGAAGCAACCTAAATGCCCACAGACAGACGAATGGATAAAGATGTGGTACATATATAAAATGGAATACTACTCAGCCATACAAAGGAATGAAACTGGGTCATTTGTTGAGACGTCGATGGATCTAGAGACTGTCATACAGAGTGAAGTAAGTCAGAAAGAGAAAAACAAATACTGTATATTAATGCATATATGTGGAACCTAGAAAAATGGTAGAGATGAACCGGTTTGCAGGGCAGAAATAGAGACACAGAGGTAGAGAACAAACGTATGGATACCAAGGGCGGGAAGCCATGGGTTGGTGGTGGTGGGATGAGTTGGGAGATTGGGATTGACCTGTATACATGTATATGTATAAAATAGATAACTTATAATAACCTGCTGTATAAAAAAATAAATTAAATTAAATTTCAAGATTAAAAAAATAAAATTTAAAAATAAAGCAGAAAAAAGTTCCTCCCTTCACACAGATATATTTATATGAATGAATTATTTCCATGATTATATCTATAAATACATGAAAGAGAAATGAAATCTACCTTGAACCAAAAAAGAAAAAAAAAAAAACAGAACCCACCAGTTATACAGAGGAAAACGCTATCAGGGCACTTGCTCCAGTGGTAAACAATTCTGAAGTTCGTCAGAGGTGGGGAATCATCTCCCATGCAGCCAGCAGGCCCCCCACAAGGAACGTCCTCATTGCAAAGCTGGGGGACCATGCCGAGGGGTCTGTGAGTAAACGTGAGATGAGCCCCAGGCCAGCTGCTGCTGAACTGTTCCCACCCTTCCCAGGTAAAACACTTGAATATGTACAAGAACTCGAAAGCCTAGAGGAAGGGCCGTGGAGCCACACCAGCGACAGCACGCAAGCCGACTTGGTGCCTGCAGGCCAGCCAGGATGCTCCTGGCCCGGGCGCTCTTCTGGAAGCTTTCCATTTCCCTGCCTGAGATACCCCTCCTGTCCCGGCCCCCACTGCTTTTTTCCTTCCTCACCTCTGCCCGGGGAGAAATTCCAGCCGAAGGTATGGGTGACACATCCTCTTCTTTAGCAGGTGGCAGCCTGGCAACTCCTGCAGAATCTCCAGCAGAGCCCCACTCACACCGGACCACCCACAAAGCCGTGGCCCCTCACACCCTCCCACCAGCACAGCCCCGAGACTGCTGACGGGACAGAGAATATGGCGTCAGGCATACCTGCAGTGCCTCTTGCTGCCTGGAGTGGTGTTTATATTGACCTCAACACAGGCACACCTGGGCAGGGCTGGCCGGCAGGGTCAGGCTGCCCAGCTCAGCCAATCCTCAAAACTCAGGGGCTCACATTGCAGAAAATGGACCTCGCTGAACTGGCCAGGTCCAAGGAACAGGTGTGGGCTCCTAAGAGTCAGGATAGACAAGGGGCTGCAGCTCCGGCTTGTTTTCTAATCATTTTATCTGGCCCATGAGTGGGAGACAACTTCAAGAAGACACTCTCTTAATGAGAGGAACCCAGGAGTCAGGGAGAGGAGGGGTGATGGGTGGAGACAGAGGCCTGGTCCCCGTCTGCAGTGGAAGTCTCTGGAAGACCAGGCAGAGGGAGGCCGCACAGAGTGACGCCCAGGGTCACAGACCTGTCGGAGATGCTGTTTGTTAGTTCAAGTCCTGCTCTGAGGGGCTCTGTGTCAGCTCTGAGAGACAGGCCATCTGGGATGCTGTGAAATGAGGGCTATGTGCACGATTCCTGTGTTCCCAGCCCTGCTGTCCTACCTGCCCACGGGAGCTACGTAGCCTGGGAGGGACCTGATCACGAGAGCCCCATGCGCTGCTGGGTAGTTGCGCAGGTGAGCTCCATAACCTGGGAGGGGCCTGACCATGAGAGCCCCGTGGGCTGCTGGGGACCTGCCCAGGTGAGCCCCATATCCTGGGAGGGGCCTGACCACGAGAGCCCCATGGGCTGCTGGGTAGTTGCGCAGGTGAGCTCCATAACCTGGCATTGCCCTGACCACGTCAGCCCCGTGGGCTGCTGGGGACCTGGTAAAGGATGTCAGGACAGTCAGTGAAGTCACTGAGGATATACATCCAGTAGTTCCTAATTCCTACACCCTGCTGGTCATTCTACCATTCACCATGACATGGTTTTCTGTATTAGACTTCAATGATGCCTTCTTCTGTATTCCGTTGGTCCCTGAAAGGCTCTGCTGCCCTAGTAACCAGATTTGGGAATGGAGAACTAACGCCACCTTGTGGCCATTTCCCAAAACAGCAGCTTTAAACCCAGTGCTAATGGTCACTAAATATTCACACTCATTGCAGGCCTGTGAATGACACCTGCCCTCAAAAACAATCCTGGGGTCGAAAATTGACCAAAAAATTCAAAAGAGGGCAACTATCCAAGAAGACTATTTCAAGAGGTTAATTGTACTCTCCGTTTTTTTTTCTGTTTTTCTGTACAAGAAATTTAAAAAGGCATGGAAAAAGGCTGAACGTTAGGAATAATTAAAGATATGCAAATCCAAATTACAAAAACCTATCAGCTCACACCAGTCAGAATGGCCATCAGCAAAAATCCTGCAAACAATAAATGCTGAAGGGGTTTGGGAGAAATGCCTACACTTGGTTCAACGTGGGACATTGTAAGAGCCAGTAATGAAAACAAAAATGAGGTGCCTTGGAAAGGTAAATACTGAGCTACCATTCAATCAAGCATACCCACTGCTGGGCCTATCGCCTGAGGGGATGAGAATCAAAAAAACACAGGCTGGGCTTCACTGGTGGCGCAGTGGTTCAGAGTCCGCCTGCCAATGCAGGGGACACGGGTTCATGCCCCGGTTCCGGAAGATCCCACATGCCGTGGAGCGGCGGGTCCCGTGAGCTATGGCTGCTGGGCCTGCGTGTCCGGAGCCTGTGCTCTGCAATGGGAGGGTCCACGGCAACGAGAGGCCCACGTAGAGCCAAAAAAAAAAAGACACGTGCTGGCAATCCTGTACTACAGAACATTTAACATAGCCAATACTTGGAAGCTACGAAAATGTCCATCAACAGAGGAATGCACAAAGAAGAAGTGGTCCATGTACACAATGGAATATGACTCCAATAAGAAAAATATAAATTCAATTCATAAAGCAAACATAAGTAAGGAGACATCAGCTTTTGGGGGCACATTCCACTCTAGTATATAACAGAGGAACACCACTGCCAGGATGGTCTGTTTCCCTAGTTACCAGATTGGGAAAAGCAGAAATGCTGCCGCCCTCTGGCCGTTACCTGCAACAGCAGCTTTAAAACCTGTACTTAGGGTCACTTCATATGCACCAATACTGGAGGGCTGTCAATGAAACCTGACCTCAAAATATCTTGAGGGAGGTAATGGCCAAAATATTTCTAAATGTCACACACACTTCACGAAAACAATTTGAAGAGGTAAGCTGTACTCACAGTTTGAAGAAAAAAAGGACATGCGAGAAGGCTCAATTTCAAGGGATTATGAGATGCATGCAAATCCAACCACAAAGTGGTATCAGCTCACACTCGTCAGAATAAACGTCAGCAAAAATACTACAAACAATAAACGCTGAAGGTGTTGTGGAGAAGACCATAACTTCAACTTTAAGTGGGACGTATCCTGGTAAGAGACACTAATGAGAACAGAATGGAGGTGCCTCCACAAGGTAAACATTTTGCTACCATATGATCCAGCAGGCCCACTCCTGGGCCTATACCCTAAGAAGACAGAATTGGAAAGACACAGGCAGGCAAATGTGCATTGCCGCAGCATTACAATAGCCATGACATGGAAGCAACCAAAAAGTCCATCAACAGATGAGTGGACAAAGACGAACTGGTACATGTACAGACAGAATAGTAGCGAAGGAAAAAAAGGACACAATGCCATTTGCAGCACCGTCGATGAGTCTAGAGGTAATCACGTGACTTGTAGTAAGTCAGAAAGAGAAAGACACATATCGTATGATATCACTTATAGGTGTTACCTAAAACTTGATACCAGTGAAGATATTTCCACAGAGAAGGGCAATCACAGATTCATTAAACAAACTTATGTTTCGCCAATGGAAAGGTGTGAGGATTGGATACATTA
This sequence comes from Mesoplodon densirostris, assembly GCF_025265405.1. NCBI lineage: Eukaryota > Metazoa > Chordata > Mammalia > Artiodactyla > Ziphiidae > Mesoplodon > Mesoplodon densirostris. The sequence goes on from NC_082668.1 coordinate 55,137,533, forward strand.
GGATATTGGGGTTAACAGACATATACAAACACAGGTGAAATATAGAATCACCAAACACCTACGGAATACCAAGAGAAGACTACTCAGCATTCTGTCATAACGTACATGGGAAAAGGATCCCAGGAAGAACAGACACATGTATATGTGTAAAAGAACCACATCTTGCACACCTAAAACAACCCAAACATTGTAATCAAACTGGCTGTGATTAAAAATAAAAATTAAATTAAAGAAATGAACAAGAAGCCGTGAGACAAACATAAGGGGCATTTTCCTGGCACATTCCATTCTAAATTACAACCTAGAACACGACTTCCACTGAGGCTCGGTTGCCCCAGTAACCAGATTTGGTAAAGGAGAAATGCTGCCACCTTGTGGCCATTTCACACAACAGCAGCTGTAATCCCAGCGCTAATAGTCAGTAGATATTCAAAGTAATTGGCAGGCCTGTAAATGACACCGGCCCTGAAAACAAATCCTGGGGTCGTATATCGACCAAAAAATTCAAAAGACGTCCATATTTCAAAACGACAGTTTCCAGAGGCATGTTTTACGCACATTTCTGTTCTGCTTCTTTTTCTTTATTTTTTTTCTAAAATACGGGAATGGAAAAAGGCAACCCTCAGAATGGGAGAAAATATTTGCAAAGGAATCAGTGGACAAAGGTTTAATCTCCAATATATATAAACAGCTCATGCAGCTTAATATATATAAAACAAACAACCCAATACAAAAATGGGTAGAAGATCTAAATAGACATTTCTTCAAAGAAGATGCAGAGATGGACAAGACGCACATGAAAAGCTGCTCAACATCACTAATTATTAGAGAAATGCAAATCAAAACTACAGTGAGATATCACCTCACCTGTTAGAATGGGCATCATCAGAAAATCTACAAACAACAAATGCTGGGGAGGGTGTGGACAAAAGGAACCCTCTTCCACCATTGGTGGGAATGTAAATTGATACAGTCACTATGGAGAGCAGTATGGAGGTTCCTTTGAAAACTCAAAATAGAATTAGCATATGATCCAGCAATCCCACTTCCGGGCATATACCCAGAGAAAACCATAAATCCAAAAGACACATTCACCGCAATGTTCATTGCAGCACTATTTACAATAACCACGTAATGGAAGCAACCTAAATGCCCACAGACAGACGAATGGATAAAGATGTGGTACATATATAAAATGGAATACTACTCAGCCATACAAAGGAATGAAACTGGGTCATTTGTTGAGACGTCGATGGATCTAGAGACTGTCATACAGAGTGAAGTAAGTCAGAAAGAGAAAAACAAATACTGTATATTAATGCATATATGTGGAACCTAGAAAAATGGTAGAGATGAACCGGTTTGCAGGGCAGAAATAGAGACACAGAGGTAGAGAACAAACGTATGGATACCAAGGGCGGGAAGCCATGGGTTGGTGGTGGTGGGATGAGTTGGGAGATTGGGATTGACCTGTATACATGTATATGTATAAAATAGATAACTTATAATAACCTGCTGTATAAAAAAATAAATTAAATTAAATTTCAAGATTAAAAAAATAAAATTTAAAAATAAAGCAGAAAAAAGTTCCTCCCTTCACACAGATATATTTATATGAATGAATTATTTCCATGATTATATCTATAAATACATGAAAGAGAAATGAAATCTACCTTGAACCAAAAAAGAAAAAAAAAAAAACAGAACCCACCAGTTATACAGAGGAAAACGCTATCAGGGCACTTGCTCCAGTGGTAAACAATTCTGAAGTTCGTCAGAGGTGGGGAATCATCTCCCATGCAGCCAGCAGGCCCCCCACAAGGAACGTCCTCATTGCAAAGCTGGGGGACCATGCCGAGGGGTCTGTGAGTAAACGTGAGATGAGCCCCAGGCCAGCTGCTGCTGAACTGTTCCCACCCTTCCCAGGTAAAACACTTGAATATGTACAAGAACTCGAAAGCCTAGAGGAAGGGCCGTGGAGCCACACCAGCGACAGCACGCAAGCCGACTTGGTGCCTGCAGGCCAGCCAGGATGCTCCTGGCCCGGGCGCTCTTCTGGAAGCTTTCCATTTCCCTGCCTGAGATACCCCTCCTGTCCCGGCCCCCACTGCTTTTTTCCTTCCTCACCTCTGCCCGGGGAGAAATTCCAGCCGAAGGTATGGGTGACACATCCTCTTCTTTAGCAGGTGGCAGCCTGGCAACTCCTGCAGAATCTCCAGCAGAGCCCCACTCACACCGGACCACCCACAAAGCCGTGGCCCCTCACACCCTCCCACCAGCACAGCCCCGAGACTGCTGACGGGACAGAGAATATGGCGTCAGGCATACCTGCAGTGCCTCTTGCTGCCTGGAGTGGTGTTTATATTGACCTCAACACAGGCACACCTGGGCAGGGCTGGCCGGCAGGGTCAGGCTGCCCAGCTCAGCCAATCCTCAAAACTCAGGGGCTCACATTGCAGAAAATGGACCTCGCTGAACTGGCCAGGTCCAAGGAACAGGTGTGGGCTCCTAAGAGTCAGGATAGACAAGGGGCTGCAGCTCCGGCTTGTTTTCTAATCATTTTATCTGGCCCATGAGTGGGAGACAACTTCAAGAAGACACTCTCTTAATGAGAGGAACCCAGGAGTCAGGGAGAGGAGGGGTGATGGGTGGAGACAGAGGCCTGGTCCCCGTCTGCAGTGGAAGTCTCTGGAAGACCAGGCAGAGGGAGGCCGCACAGAGTGACGCCCAGGGTCACAGACCTGTCGGAGATGCTGTTTGTTAGTTCAAGTCCTGCTCTGAGGGGCTCTGTGTCAGCTCTGAGAGACAGGCCATCTGGGATGCTGTGAAATGAGGGCTATGTGCACGATTCCTGTGTTCCCAGCCCTGCTGTCCTACCTGCCCACGGGAGCTACGTAGCCTGGGAGGGACCTGATCACGAGAGCCCCATGCGCTGCTGGGTAGTTGCGCAGGTGAGCTCCATAACCTGGGAGGGGCCTGACCATGAGAGCCCCGTGGGCTGCTGGGGACCTGCCCAGGTGAGCCCCATATCCTGGGAGGGGCCTGACCACGAGAGCCCCATGGGCTGCTGGGTAGTTGCGCAGGTGAGCTCCATAACCTGGCATTGCCCTGACCACGTCAGCCCCGTGGGCTGCTGGGGACCTGGTAAAGGATGTCAGGACAGTCAGTGAAGTCACTGAGGATATACATCCAGTAGTTCCTAATTCCTACACCCTGCTGGTCATTCTACCATTCACCATGACATGGTTTTCTGTATTAGACTTCAATGATGCCTTCTTCTGTATTCCGTTGGTCCCTGAAAGGCTCTGCTGCCCTAGTAACCAGATTTGGGAATGGAGAACTCACGCCACCTTGTGGCCATTTCCCAAAACAGCAGCTTTAAACCCAGTGCTAATGGTCACTAAATATTCACACTCATTGCAGGCCTGTGAATGACACCTGCCCTCAAAAACAATCCTGGGGTCGAAAATTGACCAAAAAATTCAAAAGAGGGCAACTATCCAAGAAGACTATTTCAAGAGGTTAATTGTACTCTCCGTTTTTTTTTCTGTTTTTCTGTACAAGAAATTTAAAAAGGCATGGAAAAAGGCTGAACGTTAGGAATAATTAAAGATATGCAAATCCAAATTACAAAAACCTATCAGCTCACACCAGTCAGAATGGCCATCAGCAAAAATCCTGCAAACAATAAATGCTGAAGGGGTTTGGGAGAAATGCCTACACTTGGTTCAACGTGGGACATTGTAAGAGCCAGTAATGAAAACAAAAATGAGGTGCCTTGGAAAGGTAAATACTGAGCTACCATTCAATCAAGCATACCCACTGCTGGGCCTATCGCCTGAGGGGATGAGAATCAAAAAAACACAGGCTGGGCTTCACTGGTGGCGCAGTGGTTCAGAGTCCGCCTGCCAATGCAGGGGACACGGGTTCATGCCCCGGTTCCGGAAGATCCCACATGCCGTGGAGCGGCGGGTCCCGTGAGCTATGGCTGCTGGGCCTGCGTGTCCGGAGCCTGTGCTCTGCAATGGGAGGGTCCACGGCAACGAGAGGCCCACGTAGAGCCAAAAAAAAAAAGACACGTGCTGGCAATCCTGTACTACAGAACATTTAACATAGCCAATACTTGGAAGCTACGAAAATGTCCATCAACAGAGGAATGCACAAAGAAGAAGTGGTCCATGTACACAATGGAATATGACTCCAATAAGAAAAATATAAATTCAATTCATAAAGCAAACATAAGTAAGGAGACATCAGCTTTTGGGGGCACATTCCACTCTAGTATATAACAGAGGAACACCACTGCCAGGATGGTCTGTTTCCCTAGTTACCAGATTGGGAAAAGCAGAAATGCTGCCGCCCTCTGGCCGTTACCTGCAACAGCAGCTTTAAAACCTGTACTTAGGGTCACTTCATATGCACCAATACTGGAGGGCTGTCAATGAAACCTGACCTCAAAATATCTTGAGGGAGGTAATGGCCAAAATATTTCTAAATGTCACACACACTTCACGAAAACAATTTGAAGAGGTAAGCTGTACTCACAGTTTGAAGAAAAAAAGGACATGCGAGAAGGCTCAATTTCAAGGGATTATGAGATGCATGCAAATCCAACCACAAAGTGGTATCAGCTCACACTCGTCAGAATAAACGTCAGCAAAAATACTACAAACAATAAACGCTGAAGGTGTTGTGGAGAAGACCATAACTTCAACTTTAAGTGGGACGTATCCTGGTAAGAGACACTAATGAGAACAGAATGGAGGTGCCTCCACAAGGTAAACATTTTGCTACCATATGATCCAGCAGGCCCACTCCTGGGCCTATACCCTAAGAAGACAGAATTGGAAAGACACAGGCAGGCAAATGTGCATTGCCGCAGCATTACAATAGCCATGACATGGAAGCAACCAAAAAGTCCATCAACAGATGAGTGGACAAAGACGAACTGGTACATGTACAGACAGAATAGTAGCGAAGGAAAAAAAGGACACAATGCCATTTGCAGCACCGTCGATGAGTCTAGAGGTAATCACGTGACTTGTAGTAAGTCAGAAAGAGAAAGACACATATCGTATGATATCACTTATAGGTGTTACCTAAAACTTGATACCAGTGAAGATATTTCCACAGAGAAGGGCAATCACAGATTCATTAAACAAACTTATGTTTCGCCAATGGAAAGGTGTGAGGATTGGATACATTAGGATATTGGGGTTAACAGACATATACAAACACAGGTGAAATATAGAATCACCAAACACCTACGGAATACCAAGAGAAGACTACTCAGCATTCTGTCATAACGTACATGGGAAAAGGATCCCAGGAAGAACAGACACATGTATATGTGTAAAAGAACCACATCTTGCACACCTAAAACAACCCAAACATTGTAATCAAACTGGCTGTGATTAAAAATAAAAATTAAATTAAAGAAATGAACAAGAAGCCGTGAGACAAACATAAGGGGCATTTTCCTGGCACATTCCATTCTAAATTACAACCTAGAACACGACTTCCACTGAGGCTCGGTTGCCCCAGTAACCAGATTTGGTAAAGGAGAAATGCTGCCACCTTGTGGCCATTTCACACAACAGCAGCTGTAATCCCAGCGCTAATAGTCAGTAGATATTCAAAGTAATTGGCAGGCCTGTAAATGACACCGGCCCTGAAAACAAATCCTGGGGTCGTATATCGACCAAAAAATTCAAAAGACGTCCATATTTCAAAACGACAGTTTCCAGAGGCATGTTTTACGCACATTTCTGTTCTGCTTCTTTTTCTTTATTTTTTTTCTAAAATACGGGAATGGAAAAAGGCAACCCTCAGAATGGGAGAAAATATTTGCAAAGGAATCAGTGGACAAAGGTTTAATCTCCAATATATATAAACAGCTCATGCAGCTTAATATATATAAAACAAACAACCCAATACAAAAATGGGTAGAAGATCTAAATAGACATTTCTTCAAAGAAGATGCAGAGATGGACAAGACGCACATGAAAAGCTGCTCAACATCACTAATTATTAGAGAAATGCAAATCAAAACTACAGTGAGATATCACCTCACCTGTTAGAATGGGCATCATCAGAAAATCTACAAACAACAAATGCTGGGGAGGGTGTGGACAAAAGGAACCCTCTTCCACCATTGGTGGGAATGTAAATTGATACAGTCACTATGGAGAGCAGTATGGAGGTTCCTTTGAAAACTCAAAATAGAATTAGCATATGATCCAGCAATCCCACTTCCGGGCATATACCCAGAGAAAACCATAAATCCAAAAGACACATTCACCGCAATGTTCATTGCAGCACTATTTACAATAACCACGTAATGGAAGCAACCTAAATGCCCACAGACAGACGAATGGATAAAGATGTGGTACATATATAAAATGGAATACTACTCAGCCATACAAAGGAATGAAACTGGGTCATTTGTTGAGACGTCGATGGATCTAGAGACTGTCATACAGAGTGAAGTAAGTCAGAAAGAGAAAAACAAATACTGTATATTAATGCATATATGTGGAACCTAGAAAAATGGTAGAGATGAACCGGTTTGCAGGGCAGAAATAGAGACACAGAGGTAGAGAACAAACGTATGGATACCAAGGGCGGGAAGCCATGGGTTGGTGGTGGTGGGATGAGTTGGGAGATTGGGATTGACCTGTATACATGTATATGTATAAAATAGATAACTTATAATAACCTGCTGTATAAAAAAATAAATTAAATTAAATTTCAAGATTAAAAAAATAAAATTTAAAAATAAAGCAGAAAAAAGTTCCTCCCTTCACACAGATATATTTATATGAATGAATTATTTCCATGATTATATCTATAAATACATGAAAGAGAAATGAAATCTACCTTGAACCAAAAAAGAAAAAAAAAAAAACAGAACCCACCAGTTATACAGAGGAAAACGCTATCAGGGCACTTGCTCCAGTGGTAAACAATTCTGAAGTTCGTCAGAGGTGGGGAATCATCTCCCATGCAGCCAGCAGGCCCCCCACAAGGAACGTCCTCATTGCAAAGCTGGGGGACCATGCCGAGGGGTCTGTGAGTAAACGTGAGATGAGCCCCAGGCCAGCTGCTGCTGAACTGTTCCCACCCTTCCCAGGTAAAACACTTGAATATGTACAAGAACTCGAAAGCCTAGAGGAAGGGCCGTGGAGCCACACCAGCGACAGCACGCAAGCCGACTTGGTGCCTGCAGGCCAGCCAGGATGCTCCTGGCCCGGGCGCTCTTCTGGAAGCTTTCCATTTCCCTGCCTGAGATACCCCTCCTGTCCCGGCCCCCACTGCTTTTTTCCTTCCTCACCTCTGCCCGGGGAGAAATTCCAGCCGAAGGTATGGGTGACACATCCTCTTCTTTAGCAGGTGGCAGCCTGGCAACTCCTGCAGAATCTCCAGCAGAGCCCCACTCACACCGGACCACCCACAAAGCCGTGGCCCCTCACACCCTCCCACCAGCACAGCCCCGAGACTGCTGACGGGACAGAGAATATGGCGTCAGGCATACCTGCAGTGCCTCTTGCTGCCTGGAGTGGTGTTTATATTGACCTCAACACAGGCACACCTGGGCAGGGCTGGCCGGCAGGGTCAGGCTGCCCAGCTCAGCCAATCCTCAAAACTCAGGGGCTCACATTGCAGAAAATGGACCTCGCTGAACTGGCCAGGTCCAAGGAACAGGTGTGGGCTCCTAAGAGTCAGGATAGACAAGGGGCTGCAGCTCCGGCTTGTTTTCTAATCATTTTATCTGGCCCATGAGTGGGAGACAACTTCAAGAAGACACTCTCTTAATGAGAGGAACCCAGGAGTCAGGGAGAGGAGGGGTGATGGGTGGAGACAGAGGCCTGGTCCCCGTCTGCAGTGGAAGTCTCTGGAAGACCAGGCAGAGGGAGGCCGCACAGAGTGACGCCCAGGGTCACAGACCTGTCGGAGATGCTGTTTGTTAGTTCAAGTCCTGCTCTGAGGGGCTCTGTGTCAGCTCTGAGAGACAGGCCATCTGGGATGCTGTGAAATGAGGGCTATGTGCACGATTCCTGTGTTCCCAGCCCTGCTGTCCTACCTGCCCACGGGAGCTACGTAGCCTGGGAGGGACCTGATCACGAGAGCCCCATGCGCTGCTGGGTAGTTGCGCAGGTGAGCTCCATAACCTGGGAGGGGCCTGACCATGAGAGCCCCGTGGGCTGCTGGGGACCTGCCCAGGTGAGCCCCATATCCTGGGAGGGGCCTGACCACGAGAGCCCCATGGGCTGCTGGGTAGTTGCGCAGGTGAGCTCCATAACCTGGCATTGCCCTGACCACGTCAGCCCCGTGGGCTGCTGGGGACCTGGTAAAGGATGTCAGGACAGTCAGTGAAGTCACTGAGGATATACATCCAGTAGTTCCTAATTCCTACACCCTGCTGGTCATTCTACCATTCACCATGACATGGTTTTCTGTATTAGACTTCAATGATGCCTTCTTCTGTATTCCGTTGGTCCCTGAAAGGCTCTGCTGCCCTAGTAACCAGATTTGGGAATGGAGAACTAACGCCACCTTGTGGCCATTTCCCAAAACAGCAGCTTTAAACCCAGTGCTAATGGTCACTAAATATTCACACTCATTGCAGGCCTGTGAATGACACCTGCCCTCAAAAACAATCCTGGGGTCGAAAATTGACCAAAAAATTCAAAAGAGGGCAACTATCCAAGAAGACTATTTCAAGAGGTTAATTGTACTCTCCGTTTTTTTTTTCTGTTTTTCTGTACAAGAAATTTAAAAAGGCATGGAAAAAGGCTGAACGTTAGGAATAATTAAAGATATGCAAATCCAAATTACAAAAACCTATCAGCTCACACCAGTCAGAATGGCCATCAGCAAAAATCCTGCAAACAATAAATGCTGAAGGGGTTTGGGAGAAATGCCTACACTTGGTTCAACGTGGGACATTGTAAGAGCCAGTAATGAAAACAAAAATGAGGTGCCTTGGAAAGGTAAATACTGAGCTACCATTCAATCAAGCATACCCACTGCTGGGCCTATCGCCTGAGGGGATGAGAATCAAAAAAACACAGGCTGGGCTTCACTGGTGGCGCAGTGGTTCAGAGTCCGCCTGCCAATGCAGGGGACACGGGTTCATGCCCCGGTTCCGGAAGATCCCACATGCCGTGGAGCGGCGGGTCCCGTGAGCTATGGCTGCTGGGCCTGCGTGTCCGGAGCCTGTGCTCTGCAATGGGAGGGTCCACGGCAACGAGAGGCCCACGTAGAGCCAAAAAAAAAGACACGGGCTGGCAATCCTGTACTACAGAACATTTAACATAGCCAATACTTGGAAGCTACGAAAATGTCCATCAACAGAAGAATGCACAAAGAAGAAGTGGTCCATGTACACAATGGAATATGACTCCAATAAGAAAAATATAAATTCAATTCATAAAGCAAACATAAGTAAGGAGACATCAGCTTTTGGGGGCACATTCCACTCTAGTATATAACCGAGGAACACCACTGCCAGGATGGTCTGTTTCCCTAGTTACCAGATTGGGAAAAGCAGAAATGCTGCCGCCCTCTGGCCATTACCTGCAAAAGCAGCTTTAAAACCTGTACTTAGGGTCACTTCATATGCACCAATACTGGAGGGCTGTCAATGAAACCTGACCTCAAAATGTCTTGAGGGAGGTAATGGCCAAAATATTTCTAAATGTCACACACACTTCACGAAAACAATTTGAAGAGGTAAGCTGTACTCACAGTTTGAAGAAAAAAAGGACATGCGAGAAGGCTCAATTTCAAGGGATTATGAGACGCATGCAAATCCAACCACAAAGTGGTATCAGCTCACACTCGTCAGAATAAACGTCAGCAAAAATACTACAAACAATAAACGCTGAAGGTGTTGTGGAGAAGACCATAACTTCAACTTTAAGTGGGACGTATCCTGGTAAGAGACACTAATGAGAACAGAATGGAGGTGCCTCCACAAGGTAAACATTTTGCTACCATATGATCCAGCAGGCCCACTCCTGGGCCTATACCCTAAGAAGACAGAATTGGAAAGACACAGGCAGGCAAATGTGCATTGCCGCAGCATTACAATAGCCATGACATGGAAGCAACCAAAAAGTCCATCAACAGATGAGTGGACAAAGACGAACTGGTACATGTACAGACAGAATAGTAGCCAAGGAAAAAAAGGACACAATGCCATTTGCAGCACCGTAGATGAGTCTAGAGGTAATCACGTGACTTGTAGTAAGTCAGAAAGAGAAAGACACATATCGTATGATATCACTTATAGGTGTTACCTAAAACTTGATACCAGTGAAGATATTTCCACAGAGAAGGGCAATCACAGATTCATTAAACAAACTTATGTTTCGCCAATGGAAAGGTGTGAGGATTGGATACATTAGGATATTGGGGTTAACAGACATATACAAACACAGGTGAAATATAGAATCACCAAACACCTACGGAATACCAAGAGAAGACTACTCAGCATTCTGTCATAACGTACATGGGAAAAGGATCCCAGGAAGAACAGACACATGTATATGTGTAAAAGAACCACATCTTGCACACCTAAAACAACCCAAACATTGTAATCAAACTGGCTGTGATAAAAAATAAAAATTAAATTAAAGAAATGAACAAGAAGCCGTGAGACAAACATAAGGGGCATTTTCCTGGCACATTCCATTCTAAATTACAACCTAGAACACGACTTCCACTGAGGCTCGGTTGCCCCAGTAACCAGATTTGGTAAAGGAGAAATGCTGCCACCTTGTGGCCATTTCACACAACAGCAGCTGTAATCCCAGCGCTAATAGTCAGTAGATATTCAAAGTAATTGGCAGGCCTGTAAATGACACCGGCCCTGAAAACAAATCCTGGGGTCGTATATCGACCAAAAAATTCAAAAGACGTCCATATTTCAAAACGACAGTTTCCAGAGGCATGTTTTACGCACATTTCTGTTCTGCTTCTTTTTCTTTATTTTTTTTCTAAAATACGGGAATGGAAAAAGGCAACCCTCAGAATGGGAGAAAATATTTGCAAAGGAATCAGTGGACAAAGGTTTAATCTCCAATATATATAAACAGCTCATGCAGCTTAATATATATAAAACAAACAACCCAATACAAAAATGGGTAGAAGATCTAAATAGACATTTCTTCAAAGAAGATGCAGAGATGGACAAGACGCACATGAAAAGCTGCTCAACATCACTAATTATTAGAGAAATGCAAATCAAAACTACAGTGAGATATCACCTCACCTGTTAGAATGGGCATCATCAGAAAATCTACAAACAACAAATGCTGGGGAGGGTGTGGACAAAAGGAACCCTCTTCCACCATTGGTGGGAATGTAAATTGATACAGTCACTATGGAGAGCAGTATGGAGGTTCCTTTGAAAACTCAAAATAGAATTAGCATATGATCCAGCAATCCCACTTCCGGGCATATACCCAGAGAAAACCATAAATCCAAAAGACACATTCACCGCAATGTTCATTGCAGCACTATTTACAATAACCACGTAATGGAAGCAACCTAAATGCCCACAGACAGACGAATGGATAAAGATGTGGTACATATATAAAATGGAATACTACTCAGCCATACAAAGGAATGAAACTGGGTCATTTGTTGAGACGTCGATGGATCTAGAGACTGTCATACAGAGTGAAGTAAGTCAGAAAGAGAAAAACAAATACTGTATATTAATGCATATATGTGGAACCTAGAAAAATGGTAGAGATGAACCGGTTTGCAGGGCAGAAATAGAGACACAGAGGTAGAGAACAAACGTATGGATACCAAGGGCGGGAAGCCATGGGTTGGTGGTGGTGGGATGAGTTGGGAGATTGGGATTGACCTGTATACATGTATATGTATAAAATAGATAACTTATAATAACCTGCTGTATAAAAAAATAAATTAAATTAAATTTCAAGATTAAAAAAATAAAATTTAAAAATAAAGCAGAAAAAAGTTCCTCCCTTCACACAGATATATTTATATGAATGAATTATTTCCATGATTATATCTATAAATACATGAAAGAGAAATGAAATCTACCTTGAACCAAAAAAGAAAAAAAAAAACCAGAACCCACCAGTTATACAGAGGAAAACGCTATCAGGGCACTTGCTCCAGTGGTAAACAATTCTGAAGTTCGTCAGAGGTGGGGAATCATCTCCCATGCAGCCAGCAGGCCCCCCACAAGGAACGTCCTCATTGCAAAGCTGGGGGACCATGCCGAGGGGTCTGTGAGTAAACGTGAGATGAGCCCCAGGCCAGCTGCTGCTGAACTGTTCCCACCCTTCCCAGGTAAAACACTTGAATATGTACAAGGACTCGAAAGCCTAGAGGAAGGGCCGTGGAGCCACACCAGCGACAGCACGCAGGCCGACTTGGTGCCTGCAGGCCAGCCAGGATGCTCCTGGCCCCGGGTGCTCTTCTGGAAGCTTTCCATTTCCCTGCCTGAGATACCCCTCCTGTCCCGGCCCCCACTGCTTTTTTTCTTCCTCACCTCTGCCCGGGGAGAAATCCCAGCCAAAGGTATGGGTGACACATCCTCTTCTTTAGCAGGTGGCAGCCTGGCAACTCCTGCAGAATCTCCAGCAGAGCCCCACTCACACCGGACCACCCACAAAGCCGTGGCCCCTCACACCCTCCCACCAGCACAGCCCCGAGACTGCTGACGGGACAGAGAATATGGCGTCAGGCATACCTGCAGTGCCTCTTGCTGCCTGGAGTGGTGTTTATATTGACCTCAACACAGGCACACCTGGGCAGGGCTGGCCGGCAGGGTCAGGCTGCCCAGCTCAGCCAATCCTCAAAACTCAGGGGCTCACATTGCAGAAAATGGACCTCGCTGAACTGGCCAGGTCCAAGGAACAGGTGTGGGCTCCTAAGAGTCAGGATAGACAAGGGGCTGCAGCTCCGGCTTGTTTTCTAATCATTTTATCTGGCCCATGAGTGGGAGACAACTTCAAGAAGACACTCTCTTAATGAGAGGAACCCAGGAGTCAGGGAGAGGAGGGGTGATGGGTGGAGACAGAGGCCTGGTCCCCGTCTGCAGTGGAAGTCTCTGGAAGACCAGGCAGAGGGAGGCCGCACAGAGTGACGCCCAGGGTCACAGACCTGTCGGAGATGCTGTTTGTTAGTTCAAGTCCTGCTCTGAGGGGCTCTGTGTCAGCTCTGAGAGACAGGCCATCTGGGATGCTGTGAAATGAGGGCTATGTGCACGATTCCTGTGTTCCCAGCCCTGCTGTCCTACCTGCCCACGGGAGCTACGTAGCCTGGGAGGGACCTGATCACGAGAGCCCCATGCGCTGCTGGGTAGTTGCGCAGGTGAGCTCCATAACCTGGGAGGGGCCTGACCATGAGAGCCCCGTGGGCTGCTGGGGACCTGCCCAGGTGAGCCCCATATACTGGGAGGGGCCTGACCACGAGAGCCCCATGGGCTGCTGGGTAGTTGCGCAGGTGAGCTCCATAACCTGGCATTGCCCTGACCACGTCAGCCCCGTGGGCTGCTGGGGACCTGGTAAAGGATGTCAGGACAGTCAGTGAAGTCACTGAGGATATACATCCAGTAGTTCCTAATTCCTACACCCTGCTGGTCATTCTACCATCCACCAGGACATGGTTTTCTGTATTAGACTTCAATGATGCCTTCTTCTGTATTCCGTTGGTCCCAGAAAGGCTCTGCAGCCCTAGTAACCAGATTTGGGAATGGAGAACTAACGCCACCTTGTGGCCATTTCCCACAACAGCAGCTTTAAACCCAGTGCTAATGGTCACTAAATATTCACACTCATTGCAGGCCTGTGAATGACACCTGCCCTCAAAAACAATCCTGGGGTCGAAAATTGACCAAAAAATTCAAAAGAGGGCAACTATCCAAGAAGACTATTTCAAGAGGTTAATTGTACTCTCCGTTTTTTTTTTCTGTTTTTCTGTACAAGAAATTTAAAAAGGCATGGAAAAAGGCTGAACGTTAGGAATAATTAAAGATATGCAAATCCAAATTACAAAAACCTATCAGCTCACACCAGTCAGAATGGCCATCAGCAAAAATCCTGCAAACAATAAATGCTGAAGGGGTTTGGGAGAAATGCCTACACTTGGTTCAACGTGGGACATTGTAAGAGCCAGTAATGAAAACAAAAATGAGGTGCCTTGGAAAGGTAAATACTGAGCTACCATTCAATCAAGCATACCCACTGCTGGGCCTATCGCCTGAGGGGATGAGAATCAAAAAAACACAGGCTGGGCTTCACTGGTGGCGCAGTGGTTCAGAGTCCGCCTGCCAATGCAGGGGACACGGGTTCATGCCCCGGTTCCGGAAGATCCCACATGCCGTGGAGCGGCGGGTCCCGTGAGCTATGGCTGCTGGGCCTGCGTGTCCGGAGCCTGTGCTCTGCAATGGGAGGGTCCACGGCAACGAGAGGCCCACGTAGAGCCAAAAAAAAAGACACGGGCTGGCAATCCTGTACTACAGAACATTTAACATAGCCAATACTTGGAAGCTACGAAAATGTCCATCAACAGAAGAATGCACAAAGAAGAAGTGGTCCATGTACACAATGGAATATGACTCCAATAAGAAAAATATAAATTCAATTCATAAAGCAAACATAAGTAAGGAGACATCAGCTTTTGGGGGCACATTCCACTCTAGTATATAACCGAGGAACACCACTGCCAGGATGGTCTGTTTCCCTAGTTACCAGATTGGGAAAAGCAGAAATGCTGCCGCCCTCTGGCCATTACCTGCAAAAGCAGCTTTAAAACCTGTACTTAGGGTCACTTCATATGCACCAATACTGGAGGGCTGTCAATGAAACCTGACCTCAAAATGTCTTGAGGGAGGTAATGGCCAAAATATTTCTAAATGTCACACACACTTCACGAAAACAATTTGAAGAGGTAAGCTGTACTCACAGTTTGAAGAAAAAAAGGACATGCGAGAAGGCTCAATTTCAAGGGATTATGAGACGCATGCAAATCCAACCACAAAGTGGTATCAGCTCACACTCGTCAGAATAAACGTCAGCAAAAATACTACAAACAATAAACGCTGAAGGTGTTGTGGAGAAGACCATAACTTCAACTTTAAGTGGGACGTATCCTGGTAAGAGACACTAATGAGAACAGAATGGAGGTGCCTCCACAAGGTAAACATTTTGCTACCATATGATCCAGCAGGCCCACTCCTGGGCCTATACCCTAAGAAGACAGAATTGGAAAGACACAGGCAGGCAAATGTGCATTGCCGCAGCATTACAATAGCCATGACATGGAAGCAACCAAAAAGTCCATCAACAGATGAGTGGACAAAGACGAACTGGTACATGTACAGACAGAATAGTAGCCAAGGAAAAAAAGGACACAATGCCATTTGCAGCACCGTAGATGAGTCTAGAGGTAATCACGTGACTTGTAGTAAGTCAGAAAGAGAAAGACACATATCGTATGATATCACTTATAGGTGTTACCTAAAACTTGATACCAGTGAAGATATTTCCACAGAGAAGGGCAATCACAGATTCATTAAACAAACTTATGTTTCGCCAATGGAAAGGTGTGAGGATTGGATACATTAGGATATTGGGGTTAACAGACATATACAAACACAGGTGAAATATAGAATCACCAAACACCTACGGAATACCAAGAGAAGACTACTCAGCATTCTGTCATAACGTACATGGGAAAAGGATCCCAGGAAGAACAGACACATGTATATGTGTAAAAGAACCACATCTTGCACACCTAAAACAACCCAAACATTGTAATCAAACTGGCTGTGATAAAAAATAAAAATTAAATTAAAGAAATGAACAAGAAGCCGTGAGACAAACATAAGGGGCATTTTCCTGGCACATTCCATTCTAAATTACAACCTAGAACACGACTTCCACTGAGGCTCGGTTGCCCCAGTAACCAGATTTGGTAAAGGAGAAATGCTGCCACCTTGTGGCCATTTCACACAACAGCAGCTGTAATCCCAGCGCTAATAGTCAGTAGATATTCAAAGTAATTGGCAGGCCTGTAAATGACACCGGCCCTGAAAACAAATCCTGGGGTCGTATATCGACCAAAAAATTCAAAAGACGTCCATATTTCAAAACGACAGTTTCCAGAGGCATGTTTTACGCACATTTCTGTTCTGCTTCTTTTTCTTTATTTTTTTTCTAAAATACGGGAATGGAAAAAGGCAACCCTCAGAATGGGAGAAAATATTTGCAAAGGAATCAGTGGACAAAGGTTTAATCTCCAATATATATAAACAGCTCATGCAGCTTAATATATATAAAACAAACAACCCAATACAAAAATGGGTAGAAGATCTAAATAGACATTTCTTCAAAGAAGATGCAGAGATGGACAAGACGCACATGAAAAGCTGCTCAACATCACTAATTATTAGAGAAATGCAAATCAAAACTACAGTGAGATATCACCTCACCTGTTAGAATGGGCATCATCAGAAAATCTACAAACAACAAATGCTGGGGAGGGTGTGGACAAAAGGAACCCTCTTCCACCATTGGTGGGAATGTAAATTGATACAGTCACTATGGAGAGCAGTATGGAGGTTCCTTTGAAAACTCAAAATAGAATTAGCATATGATCCAGCAATCCCACTTCCGGGCATATACCCAGAGAAAACCATAAATCCAAAAGACACATTCACCGCAATGTTCATTGCAGCACTATTTACAATAACCACATAATGGAAGCAACCTAAATGCCCACAGACAGACGAATGGATAAAGATGTGGTACATATATAAAATGGAATACTACTCAGCCATACAAAGGAATGAAACTGGGTCATTTGTTGAGACGTCGATGGATCTAGAGACTGTCATACAGAGTGAAGTAAGTCAGAAAGAGAAAAACAAATACTGTATATTAATGCATATATGTGGAACCTAGAAAAATGGTAGAGATGAACCGGTTTGCAGGGCAGAAATAGAGACACAGAGGTAGAGAACAAACGTATGGATACCAAGGGCGGGAAGCCATGGGTTGGTGGTGGTGGGATGAGTTGGGAGATTGGGATTGACCTGTATACATGTATATGTATAAAATAGATAACTTATAATAACCTGCTGTATAAAAAAATAAATTAAATTAAATTTCAAGATTAAAAAAATAAAATTTAAAAATAAAGCAGAAAAAAGTTCCTCCCTTCACACAGATATATTTATATGAATGAATTATTTCCATGCTTATATCTATAAATACATGAAAGAGAAATGAAATCTACCTTGAACCAAAAAAGAAAAAAAAAAACCAGAACCCACCAGTTATACAGAGGAAAACGCTATCAGGGCACTTGCTCCAGTGGTAAACAATTCTGAAGTTCGTCAGAGGTGGGGAATCATCTCCCATGCAGCCAGCAGGCCCCCCACAAGGAACGTCCTCATTGCAAAGCTGGGGGACCATGCCGAGGGGTCTGTGAGTAAACGTGAGATGAGCCCCAGGCCAGCTGCTGCTGAACTGTTCCCACCCTTCCCAGGTAAAACACTTGAATATGTACAAGGACTCGAAAGCCTAGAGGAAGGGCCGTGGAGCCACACCAGCGACAGCACGCAGGCCGACTTGGTGCCTGCAGGCCAGACAGGATGCTCCTGGCCCCGGGCGCTCTTCTGGAAGCTTTCCATTTCCCTGCCTGAGATACCCCTCCTGTCCCGGCCCCCACTGCTTTTTTCCTTCCTCACCTCTGCCCGGGGAGAAATTCCAGCCGAAGGTATGGGTGACACATCCTCTTCTTTAGCAGGTGGCAGCCTGGCAACTCCTGCAGAATCTCCAGCAGAGCCCCACTCACACGGGACCACCCACAAAGCCGTGGCCCCTCACACCCTCCCACCAGCACAGCCCCGAGACTGCTGACGGGACAGAGAATATGGCGTCAGGCATACCTGCAGTGCCTCTTGCTGCCTGGAGTGGTGTTTATATTGACCTCAACACAGGCACACCTGGGCAGGGCTGGCCGGCAGGGTCAGGCTGCCCAGCTCAGCCAATCCTCAAACCTCAGGGGCTCACATTGCAGAAAATGGACCTCGCTGAACTGGCCAGGTCCAAGGAACAGGTGTGGGCTCCTAAGAGTCAGGATAGACAAGGGGCTGCAGCTCCGGCTTGTTTTCTAATCATTTTATCTGGCCCATGAGTGGGAGACAACTTCAAGAAGACACTCTCTTAATGAGAGGAACCCAGGAGTCAGGGAGAGGAGGGGTGATGGGTGGAGACAGAGGCCTGGTCCCCGTCTGCAGTGGAAGTCTCTGGAAGACCAGGCAGAGGGAGGCCGCACAGAGTGACGCCCAGGGTCACAGACCTGTCGGAGATGCTGTTTGTTAGTTCAAGTCCTGCTCTGAGGGGCTCTGTGTCAGCTCTGAGAGACAGGCCATCTGGGATGCTGTGAAATGAGGGCTATGTGCACGATTCCTGTGTTCCCAGCCCTGCTGTCCTACCTGCCCACGGGAGCTACGTAGCCTGGGAGGGACCTGATCACGAGAGCCCCATGCGCTGCTGGGTAGTTGCGCAGGTGAGCTCCATAACCTGGGAGGGGCCTGACCATGAGAGCCCCGTGGGCTGCTGGGGACCTGCCCAGGTGAGCCCCATATCCTGGGAGGGGCCTGACCACGAGAGCCCCATGGGCTGCTGGGTAGTTGCGCAGGTGAGCTCCATAACCTGGCATTGCCCTGACCACGTCAGCCCCGTGGGCTGCTGGGGACCTGGTAAAGGATGTCAGGACAGTCAGTGAAGTCACTGAGGATATACATCCAGTAGTTCCTAATTCCTACACCCTGCTGGTCATTCTACCATCCACCATGACATGGTTTTCTGTATTAGACTTCAATGATGCCTTCTTCTGTATTCCGTTGGTCCCAGAAAGGCTCTGCTGCCCTAGTAACCAGATTTGGGAATGGAGAACTAACGCCACCTTGTGGCCATTTCCCACAACAGCAGCTTTAAACCCAGTGCTAATGGTCACTAAATATTCACACTCATTGCAGGCCTGTGAATGACACCTGCCCTCAAAAACAATCCTGGGGTCGAAAATTGACCAAAAAATTCAAAAGAGGGCAACTATCCAAGAAGACTATTTCAAGAGGTTAATTGTACTCTCCGTTTTTTTTTCTGTTTTTCTGTACAAGAAATTTAAAAAGGCATGGAAAAAGGCTGAACGTTAGGAATAATTAAAGATATGCAAATCCAAATTACAAAAACCTATCAGCTCACACCAGTCAGAATGGCCATCAGCAAAAATCCTGCAAACAATAAATGCTGAAGGGGTTTGGGAGAAATGCCTACACTTGGTTCAACGTGGGACATTGTAAGAGCCAGTAATGAAAACAAAAATGAGGTGCCTTGGAAAGGTAAATACTGAGCTACCTTTCAATCAAGCATACCCACTGCTGGGCCTATCGCCTGAGGGGATGAGAATCAAAAAAACACAGGCTGGGCTTCACTGGTGGCGCAGTGGTTCAGAGTCCGCCTGCCAATGCAGGGGACACGGGTTCATGCCCCGGTTCCGGAATATCCCACATGCCGTGGAGCGGCGGGTCCCGTGAGCTATGGCTGCTGGGCCTGCGTGTCCGGAGCCTGTGCTCTGCAATGGGAGGGTCCACGGCAACGAGAGGCCCACGTAGAGCCAAAAAAAAAGACACGGGCTGGCAATCCTGTACTACAGAACATTTAACATAGCCAATACTTGGAAGCTACGAAAATGTCCATCAACAGAAGAATGCACAAAGAAGAAGTGGTCCATGTACACAATGGAATATGACTCCAATAAGAAAAATATAAATTCAATTCATAAAGCAAACATAAGTAAGGAGACATCAGCTTTTGGGGGCACATTCCACTCTAGCATATAACCGAGGAACACCACTGCCAGGATGGTCTGTTTCCCTAGTTACCAGATTGGGAAAAGCAGAAATGCTGCCGCCCTCTGGCCATTACCTGCAAAAGCAGCTTTAAAACCTGTACTTAGGGTCACTTCATATGCACCAATACTGGAGGGCTGTCAATGAAACCTGACCTCAAAATGTCTTGAGGGAGGTAATGGCCAAAATATTTCTAAATGTCACACACACTTCACGAAAACAATTTGAAGAGGTAAGCTGTACTCACAGTTTGAAGAAAAAAAGGACATGCGAGAAGGCTCAATTTCAAGGGATTATGAGACGCATGCAAATCCAACCACAAAGTGGTATCAGCTCACACTCGTCAGAATAAACGTCAGCAAAAATACTACAAACAATAAACGCTGAAGGTGTTGTGGAGAAGACCATAACTTCAACTTTAAGTGGGACGTATCCTGGTAAGAGACACTAATGAGAACAGAATGGAGGTGCCTCCACAAGGTAAACATTTTGCTACCATATGATCCAGCAGGCCCACTCCTGGGCCTATACCCTAAGAAGACAGAATTGGAAAGACACAGGCAGGCAAATGTGCATTGCCGCAGCATTACAATAGCCATGACATGGAAGCAACCAAAAAGTCCATCAACAGATGAGTGGACAAAGACGAACTGGTACATGTACAGACAGAATAGTAGCCAAGGAAAAAAAGGACACAATGCCATTTGCAGCACCGTAGATGAGTCTAGAGGTAATCACGTGACTTGTAGTAAGTCAGAAAGAGAAAGACACATATCGTATGATATCACTTATAGGTGTTACCTAAAACTTGATACCAGTGAAGATATTTCCACAGAGAAGGGCAATCACAGATTCATTAAACAAACTTATGTTTCGCCAATGGAAAGGTGTGAGGATTGGATACATTAGGATATTGGGGTTAACAGACATATACAAACACAGGTGAAATATAGAATCACCAAACACCTACGGAATACCAAGAGAAGACTACTCAGCATTCTGTCATAACGTACATGGGAAAAGGATCCCAGGAAGAACAGACACATGTATATGTGTAAAAGAACCACATCTTGCACACCTAAAACAACCCAAACATTGTAATCAAACTGGCTGTGATAAAAAATAAAAATTAAATTAAAGAAATGAACAAGAAGCCGTGAGACAAACATAAGGGGCATTTTCCTGGCACATTCCATTCTAAATTACAACCTAGAACACGACTTCCACTGAGGCTCGGTTGCCCCAGTAACCAGATTTGGTAAAGGAGAAATGCTGCCACCTTGTGGCCATTTCACACAACAGCAGCTGTAATCCCAGCGCTAATAGTCAGTAGATATTCAAAGTAATTGGCAGGCCTGTAAATGACACCGGCCCTGAAAACAAATCCTGGGGTCGTATATCGACCAAAAAATTCAAAAGACGTCCATATTTCAAAACGACAGTTTCCAGAGGCATGTTTTACGCACATTTCTGTTCTGCTTCTTTTTCTTTATTTTTTTTCTAAAATACGGGAATGGAAAAAGGCAACCCTCAGAATGGGAGAAAATATTTGCAAAGGAATCAGTGGACAAAGGTTTAATCTCCAATATATATAAACAGCTCATGCAGCTTAATATATATAAAACAAACAACCCAATACAAAAATGGGTAGAAGATCTAAATAGACATTTCTTCAAAGAAGATGCAGAGATGGACAAGACGCACATGAAAAGCTGCTCAACATCACTAATTATTAGAGAAATGCAAATCAAAACTACAGTGAGATATCACCTCACCTGTTAGAATGGGCATCATCAGAAAATCTACAAACAACAAATGCTGGGGAGGGTGTGGACAAAAGGAACCCTCTTCCACCATTGGTGGGAATGTAAATTGATACAGTCACTATGGAGAGCAGTATGGAGGTTCCTTTGAAAACTCAAAATAGAATTAGCATATGATCCAGCAATCCCACTTCCGGGCATATACCCAGAGAAAACCATAAATCCAAAAGACACATTCACCGCAATGTTCATTGCAGCACTATTTACAATAACCACGTAATGGAAGCAACCTAAATGCCCACAGACAGACGAATGGATAAAGATGTGGTACATATATAAAATGGAATACTACTCAGCCATACAAAGGAATGAAACTGGGTCATTTGTTGAGACGTCGATGGATCTAGAGACTGTCATACAGAGTGAAGTAAGTCAGAAAGAGAAAAACAAATACTGTATATTAATGCATATATGTGGAACCTAGAAAAATGGTAGAGATGAACCGGTTTGCAGGGCAGAAATAGAGACACAGAGGTAGAGAACAAACGTATGGATACCAAGGGCGGGAAGCCATGGGTTGGTGGTGGTGGGATGAGTTGGGAGATTGGGATTGACCTGTATACATGTATATGTATAAAATAGATAACAAATAATAACCTGCTGTATAAAAAAATAAATTAAATTAAATTTCAAGATTAAAAAAATAAAATTTAAAAATAAAGCAGAAAAAAGTTCCTCCCTTCATACAGATATATTTATATGAATGAATTATTTCCATGCTTATATCTGTAAATACATGAAAGAGAAATGAAATCTACCTTGAACCAAAAAAGAAAAAAAAAAACAGAACCCACCAGTTATACAGAGGAAAACGCTATCAGGGCACTTGCTCCAGTGGTAAACAATTCTGAAGTTCGTCAGAGGTGGGGAATCATCTCCCATGCAGCCAGCAGGCCCCCCACAAGGAACGTCCTCATTGCAAAGCTGGGGGACCATGCCGAGGGGTCTGTGAGTAAACGTGAGATGAGCCCCAGGCCAGCTGCTGCTGAACTGTTCCCACCCTTCCCAGGTAAAACACTTGAATATGTACAAGGACTCGAAAGCCTAGAGGAAGGGCCGTGGAGCCACACCAGCGACAGCACGCAGGCCGACTTGGTGCCTGCAGGCCAGCCAGGATGCTCCTGGCCCCGGGCGCTCTTCTGGAAGCTTTCCATTTCCCTGCCTGAGATACCCCTCCTGTCCCGGCCCCCACTGCTTTTTTCCTTCCTCACCTCTGCCCGGGGAGAAATTCCAGCCGAAGGTATGGGTGACACATCCTCTTCTTTAGCAGGTGGCAGCCTGGCAACTCCTCCAGAATCTCCAGCAGAGCCCCACTCACACCGGACCACCCACAAAGCCGTGGCACCTCCCACCCTCCCACCAGCACAGCCCCGAGACTGCTGACGGGACAGAGAATATGGCGTCAGGCATACCTGCAGTGCCTCTTGCTGCCTGGAGTGGTGTTTATATTGACCTCAACACAGGCACACCTGGGCAGGGCTGGCCGGCAGGGTCAGGCTGCCCAGCTCAGCCAATCCTCAAAACTCAGGGGCTCACATTGCAGAAAATGGACCTCGCTGAACTGGCCAGGTCCAAGGAACAGGTGTGGGCTCCTAAGAGTCAGGATAGACAAGGGGCTGCAGCTCCGGCTTGTTTTCTAATCATTTTATCTGGCCCATGAGTGGGAGACAACTTCAAGAAGACACTCTCTTAATGAGAGGAACCCAGGAGTCAGGGAGAGGAGGGGTGATGGGTGGAGACAGAGGCCTGGTCCCCGTCTGCAGTGGAAGTCTCTGGAAGACCAGGCAGAGGGAGGCCGCACAGAGTGACGCCCAGGGTCACAGACCTGTCGGAGATGCTGTTTGTTAGTTCAAGTCCTGCTCTGAGGGGCTCTGTGTCAGCTCTGAGAGACAGGCCATCTGGGATGCTGTGAAATGAGGGCTATGTGCACGATTCCTGTGTTCCCAGCCCTGCTGTCCTACCTGCCCACGGGAGCTACGTATCCTGGGAGGGACATGATCACGAGAGCCCCATGCGCTGCTGGGTAGTTGCGCAGGTGAGCTCCATAACCTGGGAGGGGCCTGACCATGAGAGCCCCGTGGGCTGCTGGGGACCTGCCCAGGTGAGCCCCATATCCTGGGAGGGGCCTGACCACGAGAGCCCCATGGGCTGCTGGGTAGTTGCGCAGGTGAGCTCCATAACCTGGCATTGCCCTGACCACGTCAGCCCCGTGGGCTGCTGGGGACCTGGTAAAGGATGTCAGGACAGTCAGTGAAGTCACTGAGGATATACATCCAGTAGTTCCTAATTCCTACACCCTGCTGGTCATTCTACCATCCACCATGACATGGTTTTCTGTATTAGACTTCAATGATGCCTTCTTCTGTATTCCGTTGGTCCCAGAAAGGCTCTGCTGCCCTAGTAACCAGATTTGGGAATGGAGAACTAACGCCACCTTGTGGCCATTTCCCACAACAGCAGCTTTAAACCCAGTGCTAATGGTCACTAAATATTCACACTCATTGCAGGCCTGTGAATGACACCTGCCCTCAAAAACAATCCTGGGGTCGAAAATTGACCAAAAAATTCAAAAGAGGGCAACTATCCAAGAAGACTATTTCAAGAGGTTAATTGTACTCTCCGTTTTTTTTTTCTGTTTTTCTGTACAAGAAATTTAAAAAGGCATGGAAAAAGGCTGAACGTTAGGAATAATTAAAGATATGCAAATCCAAATTACAAAAACCTATCAGCTCACACCAGTCAGAATGGCCATCAGCAAAAATCCTGCAAACAATAAATGCTGAAGGGGTTTGGGAGAAATGCCTACACTTGGTTCAACGTGGGACATTGTAAGAGCCAGTAATGAAAACAAAAATGAGGTGCCTTGGAAAGGTAAATACTGAGCTACCATTCAATCAAGCATACCCACTGCTGGGCCTATCGCCTGAGGGGATGAGAATCAAAAAAACACAGGCTGGGCTTCACTGGTGGCGCAGTGGTTCAGAGTCCGCCTGCCAATGCAGGGGACACGGGTTCATGCCCCGGTTCCGGAAGATCCCACATGCCGTGGAGCGGCGGGTCCCGTGAGCTATGGCTGCTGGGCCTGCATGTCCGGAGCCTCTGCTCTGCAATGGGAGGGTCCACGGCAACGAGAGGCCCACGTAGAGCCAAAAAAAAAGACACGGGCTGGCAATCCTGTACTACAGAACATTTAACATAGCCAATACTTGGAAGCTACGAAAATGTCCATCAACAGAAGAATGCACAAAGAAGAAGTGGTCCATGTACACAATGGAATATGACTCCAATAAGAAAAATATAAATTCAATTCATAAAGCAAACATAAGTAAGGAGACATCAGCTTTTGGGGGCACATTCCACTCTAGTATATAACCGAGGAACACCACTGCCAGGATGGTCTGTTTCCCTAGTTACCAGATTGGGAAAAGCAGAAATGCTGCCGCCCTCTGGCCATTACCTGCAAAAGCAGCTTTAAAACCTGTACTTAGGGTCACTTCATATGCACCAATACTGGAGGGCTGTCAATGAAACCTGACCTCAAAATGTCTTGAGGGAGGTAATGGCCAAAATATTTCTAAATGTCACACACACTTCACGAAAACAATTTGAAGAGGTAAGCTGTACTCACAGTTTGAAGAAAAAAAGGACATGCGAGAAGGCTCAATTTCAAGGGATTATGAGACGCATGCAAATCCAACCACAAAGTGGTATCAGCTCACACTCGTCAGAATAAACGTCAGCAAAAATACTACAAACAATAAACGCTGAAGGTGTTGTGGAGAAGACCATAACTTCAACTTTAAGTGGGACGTATCCTGGTAAGAGACACTAATGAGAACAGAATGGAGGTGCCTCCACAAGGTAAACATTTTGCTACCATATGATCCAGCAGGCCCACTCCTGGGCCTATACCCTAAGAAGACAGAATTGGAAAGACACAGGCAGGCAAATGTGCATTGCCGCAGCATTACAATAGCCATGACATGGAAGCAACCAAAAAGTCCATCAACAGATGAGTGGACAAAGACGAACTGGTACATGTACAGACAGAATAGTAGCGAAGGAAAAAAAGGACACAATGCCATTTGCAGCACCGTCGATGAGTCTAGAGGTAATCACGTGACTTGTAGTAAGTCAGAAAGAGAAAGACACATATCGTATGATATCACTTATAGGTGTTACCTAAAACTTGATACCAGTGAAGATATTTCCACAGAGAAGGGCAATCACAGATTCATTAAACAAACTTATGTTTCGCCAATGGAAAGGTGTGAGGATTGGATACATTAGGATATTGGGGTTAACAGACATATACAAACACAGGTGAAATATAGAATCACCAAACACCTACGGAATACCAAGAGAAGACTACTCAGCATTCTGTCATAACGTACATGGGAAAAGGATCCCAGGAAGAACAGACACATGTATATGTGTAAAAGAACCACATCTTGCACACCTAAAACAACCCAAACATTGTAATCAAACTGGCTGTGATTAAAAATAAAAATTAAATTAAAGAAATGAACAAGAAGCCGTGAGACAAACATAAGGGGCATTTTCCTGGCACATTCCATTCTAAATTACAACCTAGAACACGACTTCCACTGAGGCTCGGTTGCCCCAGTAACCAGATTTGGTAAAGGAGAAATGCTGCCACCTTGTGGCCATTTCACACAACAGCAGCTGTAATCCCAGCGCTAATAGTCAGTAGATATTCAAAGTAATTGGCAGGCCTGTAAATGACACCGGCCCTGAAAACAAATCCTGGGGTCGTATATCGACCAAAAAATTCAAAAGACGTCCATATTTCAAAACGACAGTTTCCAGAGGCATGTTTTACGCACATTTCTGTTCTGCTTCTTTTTCTTTATTTTTTTTCTAAAATACGGGAATGGAAAAAGGCAACCCTCAGAATGGGAGAAAATATTTGCAAAGGAATCAGTGGACAAAGGTTTAATCTCCAATATATATAAACAGCTCATGCAGCTTAATATATATAAAACAAACAACCCAATACAAAAATGGGTAGAAGATCTAAATAGACATTTCTTCAAAGAAGATGCAGAGATGGACAAGACGCACATGAAAAGCTGCTCAACATCACTAATTATTAGAGAAATGCAAATCAAAACTACAGTGAGATATCACCTCACCTGTTAGAATGGGCATCATCAGAAAATCTACAAACAACAAATGCTGGGGAGGGTGTGGACAAAAGGAACCCTCTTCCACCATTGGTGGGAATGTAAATTGATACAGTCACTATGGAGAGCAGTATGGAGGTTCCTTTGAAAACTCAAAATAGAATTAGCATATGATCCAGCAATCCCACTTCCGGGCATATACCCAGAGAAAACCATAAATCCAAAAGACACATTCACCGCAATGTTCATTGCAGCACTATTTACAATAACCACGTAATGGAAGCAACCTAAATGCCCACAGACAGACGAATGGATAAAGATGTGGTACATATATAAAATGGAATACTACTCAGCCATACAAAGGAATGAAACTGGGTCATTTGTTGAGACGTCGATGGATCTAGAGACTGTCATACAGAGTGAAGTAAGTCAGAAAGAGAAAAACAAATACTGTATATTAATGCATATATGTGGAACCTAGAAAAATGGTAGAGATGAACCGGTTTGCAGGGCAGAAATAGAGACACAGAGGTAGAGAACAAACGTATGGATACCAAGGGCGGGAAGCCATGGGTTGGTGGTGGTGGGATGAGTTGGGAGATTGGGATTGACCTGTATACATGTATATGTATAAAATAGATAACAAATAATAACCTGCTGTATAAAAAAATAAATAAAATTTAATTTCAAGATTAAAAAAATAAAATTTAAAAATAAAGCAGAAAAAAGTTCCTCCCTTCATACAGATATATTTATATGAATGAATTATTTCCATGCTTATATCTGTAAATACATGAAAGAGAAATGAAATCTACCTTGAACCAAAAAAGAAAAAAAAAAACAGAACCCACCAGTTATACAGAGGAAAACGCTATCAGGGCACTTGCTCCAGTGGTAAACAATTCTGAAGTTCGTCAGAGGTGGGGAATCATCTCCCATGCAGCCAGCAGGCCCCCCACAAGGAACGTCCTCATTGCAAAGCTGGGGGACCATGCCGAGGGGTCTGTGAGTAAACGTGAGATGAGCCCCAGGCCAGCTGCTGCTGAACTGTTCCCACCCTTCCCAGGTAAAACACTTGAATATGTACAAGGACTCGAAAGCCTAGAGGAAGGGCCGTGGAGCCACACCAGCGACAGCACGCAGGCCGACTTGGTGCCTGCAGGCCAGCCAGGATGCTCCTGGCCCCGGGCGCTCTTCTGGAAGCTTTCCATTTCCCTGCCTGAGATACCCCTCCTGTCCCGGCCCCCACTGCTTTTTTCCTTCCTCACCTCTGCCCGGGGAGAAATTCCAGCCGAAGGTATGGGTGACACATCCTCTTCTTTAGCAGGTGGCAGCCTGGCAACTCCTCCAGAATCTCCAGCAGAGCCCCACTCACACCGGACCACCCACAAAGCCGTGGCCCCTCACACCCTCCCACCAGCACAGCCCCGAGACTGCTGACGGGACAGAGAATATGGCGTCAGGCATACCTGCAGTGCCTCTTGCTGCCTGGAGTGGTGTTTATATTGACCTCAACACAGGCACACCTGGGCAGGGCTGGCCGGCAGGGTCAGGCTGCCCAGCTCAGCCAATCCTCAAACCTCAGGGGCTCACATTGCAGAAAATGGACCTCGCTGAACTGGCCAGGTCCAAGGAACAGGTGTGGGCTCCTAAGAGTCAGGATAGACAAGGGGCTGCAGCTCCGGCTTGATTTCTAATCATTTTATCTGGCCCATGAGTGGGAGACAACTTCAAGAAGACACTCTCTTAATGAGAGGAACCCAGGAGTCAGGGAGAGGAGGGGTGATGGGTGGAGACAGAGGCCTGGTCCCCGTCTGCAGTGGAAGTCTCTGGAAGACCAGGCAGAGGGAGGCCGCACAGAGTGACGCCCAGGGTCACAGACCTGTCGGAGATGCTGTTTGTTAGTTCAAGTCCTGCTCTGAGGGGCTCTGTGTCAGCTCTGAGAGACAGGCCATCTGGGATGCTGTGAAATGAGGGCTATGTGCACGATTCCTGTGTTCCCAGCCCTGCTGTCCTACCTGCCCACGGGAGCTACGTATCCTGGGAGGGACATGATCACGAGAGCCCCATGCGCTGCTGGGTAGTTGCGCAGGTGAGCTCCATAACCTGGGAGGGGCCTGACCATGAGAGCCCCGTGGGCTGCTGGGGACCTGCCCAGGTGAGCTCCATATCCTGGGAGGGGCCTGACCACGAGAGCCCCATGGGCTGCTGGGTAGTTGCGCAGGTGAGCTCCATAACCTGGCATTGCCCTGACCACGTCAGCCCCGTGGGCTGCTGGGGACCTGGTAAAGGATGTCAGGACAGTCAGTGAAGTCACTGAGGATATACATCCAGTAGTTCCTAATTCCTACACCCTGCTGGTCATTCTACCATCCACCATGACATGGTTTTCTGTATTAGACTTCAATGATGCCTTCTTCTGTATTCCGTTGGTCCCAGAAAGGCTCTGCTGCCCTAGTAACCAGATTTGGGAATGGAGAACTCACGCCACCTTGTGGCCATTTCCCACAACAGCAGCTTTAAACCCAGTGCTAATGGTCACTAAATATTCACACTCATTGCAGGCCTGTGAATGACACCTGCCCTCAAAAACAATCCTGGGGTCGAAAATTGACCAAAAAATTCAAAAGAGGGCAACTATCCAAGAAGACTATTTCAAGAGGTTAATTGTACTCTCCGTTTTTTTTTCTGTTTTTCTGTACAAGAAATTTAAAAAGGCATGGAAAAAGGCTGAACGTTAGGAATAATTAAAGATATGCAAATCCAAATTACAAAAACCTATCAGCTCACACCAGTCAGAATGGCCATCAGCAAAAATCCTGCAAACAATAAATGCTGAAGGGGTTTGGGAGAAATGCCTACACTTGGTTCAATGTGGGACATTGTAAGAGCCAGTAATGAAAACAAAAATGAGGTGCCTTGGAAAGGTAAATACTGAGCTACCATTCAATCAAGCATACCCACTGCTGGGCCTATCGCCTGAGGGGATGAGAATCAAAAAAACACAGGCTGGGCTTCACTGGTGGCGCAGTGGTTCAGAGTCCGCCTGCCAATGCAGGGGACACGGGTTCATGCCCCGGTTCCGGAAGATCCCACATGCCGTGGAGCGGCGGGTCCCGTGAGCTATGGCTGCTGGGCCTGCGTGTCCGGAGCCTGT